>NC_081413.1:267620372-267776575 GCF_030272615.1 Cryptomeria japonica
ATCTTATGAAATTGGTCTCTGCTATATACATGCAGTAAGAGATATGATTATATTTTAATGTTCAGTCAAGCTCTAAATAAAATAAAACTTGGGATAGTCCAGTGAAAAAATACCATTGTAGTCGATTTAAAGTAGATAATTGTGAAATTCATTTTAATGTTTAAAATAATCAATGATTGTGATTGAAATAGTTTTTTGCAGAATATTTTCAAGTCACTTGTATCTTGGCTGAATCAATTTGTCATGAAAAAATAAGTTTAAGATAATTATTTTTAACTCATATAACAATATTTTCCATGTCCATTGATGTAATGCAACTATTAAAACATATCTATTGTTAGTGCTGCTCAATTTGGTGAATAAATATGAAAACTCATTCACCATTTGTGATACAGCTAAAGGAAAAGGGCATCGAAATATAGAAAAATTCATATATTGTGTTTATTTCTAAATATATATTTGCAGCAGTGACATAATATTTATAATAATCTAATAATTAATATTGTTAACTTTAATAAAATTATTCTATTTTTTTTTTTAAATTCAAGAGTCCACTAAAACCAATAAAAACTATAAGCCTAGAAGAATTAATTGTGACAAAGAATTAATGCTAAAATTTTGAATTCAGTAATGATAATAAATTTGAGGTTTGAATTCATCTAGAGAACTATATATGAAAGTATATACAGTAGATAGAATGCAGAAAAATATATAATGAATTTAATTTGAAAGTGAAGCCATATATTAAAACATATAAAACAAAGAGAATGCGAAATAAAAGAATTCTAAAACTATATGAGAATATCTATTAAATTGACCTAAACTAAGCTTAGGGGTTCCTTATTTCAATTCACGTTAATATACTGAATTTGTTTTTTGCAGAATATTTTCAAGTTCCTCTTTTAAATTTACATAAAAATAGTTTTAGTTTTCTATTTCAAACATGCATGCAAGATGTGGAATCATAAACATAACACAAGAAATTATTATTCCCATGAGAAATTGCAAAAAAAGTTACCATTGTAAATTAAAAAAAAACCATTGTAAAGAAAATGACCTTAAAAAGTAGAATTTGAAGTAAGCTTAATAGCAAATCGTAAATTGATTAAAACTAAAGCTGCCATCTTGCATGCATATCTAACAGAGTATTTTGAACTATAATGTCTTGCATACCTATTTAGTGGAACACTTGTTACTATGGAATTTTGAAGGGGGACTATGGAAACTTGAAGGGGGAGTCAAAGCTGACACTGAAAAGTGTCTGCAATACGTAAACGGTGAATTAGGCACAAGAAGATGAAGAAACAATGAAGCACAAATGACAAACGACAAATTGACAGAGTTATATCTATGTTGTATTGAATTGCATTTTTTTGCACCTTGTTTAAGCACGACAATAGCATGGTAGTATGTTTTGGAATACAAACAACAGATTTGTAAGCAATATAATGCATGCAATTTCGAGCCAAGAATAGTTATGAAAACCATCTGTCATGCTATCTTTTCCACTTGCAAAGGAACACATATAGATTCTGATAGAAATGGCATCAGTAGTGGCAGTGTGATAGGGTAATATTCCCATCAAACGGTGGCGATTAAAACTTTTAGCCAGATGCAATTGTGTTCGAATAAATTTTGAGACACATTTAACGAAATTAATAAATAGTGGGGATTTCAAATCAATTCCACAATTTAAGGAGATGAAAGTGTGTACACGGATAGCTGACATCCATATATACAACTATAGGAAAGCCATATATACAACTGTAGGAGATGCTATCTATCAGAAAAGAATGAAAATATTACTAATTCAGAAATTTAAAGGTGAATGAAATGAAATTTTAAAGGCAAAATATTTACGTCTAAATCCTATCATGGAATATTTTCTTTCCTCAGATCAGATCTCAATTGGCTCTGCCATAAGGAACAATGTTACTAGAGCAAAAGGAATTGTGAATCTGGGAAAAGTGGGGGCCATTGGTAATGGTAGAAAGGTCGATTTTTGGGATGATGCTAGGGTTGGAGGTGGTCCTGTCAGTGATCATTGTGTTCCTTAGGTGATCATCCAAGCCTGCAAGAAAAGGTTTGGTGTCAAAGTTGTTGACTACCAGAGAGATCAGAAGTGGGTGGACCTGACCACTACTTATCCCACCCTAAAAAATGTTAATTTGAATCTCAACTAGGTTGTCATTAACCTAAGAAGTGAGGACCACCTAATGTGGGGAGGAATCTCTTCAAGGAATTATTCGGTGGGCTATGTTGTCATTATGTTGGCTCAGTCTCAAGACTCTATCCCCTGGTGGGCCAAAGCTTGGATTACAGGTTTGACTCTTAAAAAAAAATCTTTTTATGGATTCTTCTACAAAATAAAATCCTAACCATAGATAAATTGAGAAAGAGGGGATTTTGCATCCCCAATAGATGCTACTTATGCCTTAATGATGAAGAATCTGTGAACCATATTTTTATTCATTGTCCTTTAGTCCAACCTATCTGGTCGATTCTTTTTCAGTTATGGGGTTTAAATTGGGTGTTTCCTGAGTCGATTCAAGACTGTTTCACGAGCTAGTCTTGTAGATCAAAAAATACAACTATAAGGAAATTGTGGGATTTTTTTTTCCATATATCCTATGGGGTATCTAGAAAGAAAGGAATAACATAATCTTCACGAACTCCATTAACTCCCCTGAAGTGGTGTGGGCTAAGATAAAACACAATCTTGTTGAGAGAGTGATGGCTATTGGATCTCATTCTTACAATAGTAACGAAAAGTATGCAGTTTTAAGGAGTAGGAATATCCCAGCCTCTATGGACAACAACACTAACCAGCTCAACAAAAGGATGTGTTGTTGGTCTTCTCCCCCTAATCACTAGATCAAGGCTAACTTTGATGGGGCTACTAAAGGGAACCCAGGGCCAGCTAGTTATGGTGGAGTTATCCGGAATAGTGTTGGCTTTTGTGTGGGGGCGGTTGCCCTCCCCTTGGGGAATCAAACCAATCACTTGGCTGAAGCCATGGGTACACTCCAAGCCATAAAATTAGTGCATCAACTACGAGCCAAAAAAGTCTGGTTGGAGTGACACTCTAATAATATAATCAATTGCTTCCTTGGTAATCAACATTCGTCGTGGATGATTAAAAAATATTATCTATATGGCCAAGGAGTTACTTGAGGGACTCGACCAATATTACATCTCTCATGTTTATAGAGAGTCAAGCAAAAGTGTTGATTCGGTTGCCAACAAGGTAGTGTGAAGTAGGTAGATAATGATCTGGTATGGAGAGGGGGAGCTCCCTCAAGTAGCAAGTGACATTTTAAATTATGAGAGATATCATGGAAAAAAAGGTAGGATTTGATATCATTTCTTGATATAGTAGAGGTGGTCGTGGCATCATGAAATGGTTTCATAATTAGGCGAGAAGGAAGTACGCCATTATTTTCCATAACATCTCGCATACTTTGTGGGTTTTTTTTTCCATTTGGAGCAGAAGCTTGAGGAATCTCTATTTGCTTCTAGAGGCTTCTTCGTTGTTTTTAAAAAAAAGGAAAGTTTGCTGAGAAGAGCAGTATTTGCTGGAATTTACATTCTATAAAAACTGATAAGAAGATGGGGGGGAATCATAAGCGCACAGATTCTACAAAAATAGATAAATGGTGAGACTGTCCCTAGGTTTGGGCTATGCTACAAGCAGAAAAAATATTGGATTGCGTGGAAAGAATGCAAGAAAGAAGACCTGAAATCCTAGGATATTCAAAAAGGGGTGGAAAGAGGGCACCCTTACCATTGGTAGCAGGAAGGTTAAGGTTAGTGAGACCTTGATTGCAGAGGCAAGTGGTCTGTCGATTAATGGAATCAAATTCTACAAGGACTAGAAGTTGTCGGAAGCAGCTGTGAAGAAATTCCCCAAGGACGAGGTGGAGAAAGTGAAACTGGTCAAGGGAAGCCACACCTACTACTCCCCTAAGGTAATCAAGAAACTCTAGCGATGGATTTTGTTTGCTGTCATGGAATTCATAACTTTAGATGGTAGATATACTAGAGTTTATAGTTACCATTTTGTTCTTCTTAATCATTTTTGGCACAAGGATAAAATTTCCCTCCCCTACCATTTGTTTTGTTCCCTTAATGTTAGGATGAAGGATGCTATCTCTAATCCCAAATCTAACCCCACATTACACAAGGGTCTTATGGTGGTCCTATACAACCATATCAGGAACACCATTGTTCAACAGGCTATATCTGAGGTGTCTGAGTTAGATGATGATTTGGGTGATTTGGTTGATGAAGATTATGAAGGATATGATACAGGGGCAGATGTCGAGGAGGACCCCCATTCCCCCAGGTTGAGAAAGTGTAAAAGGAAAACTAGCCAAGAGAAACAGGGTAAAGGGTCAATCAGCTGGAAAAAGAAGGGGGAGGACGATGATAGTTGGTATGAGGAAGAAGAGGAGAGTGAAGAAGACATGGAGATAGATAGTGAGGAGGTTCAAATTATCTCAAGCTAGAAGAAAAAGGGGAAGATGCTGAGAAGTGAGGAGTTGGAGGCCAAGAACCATTCGCTCCTTCCTACCGTCTCCAAGGAACAGAGTAAGGGCTTGGATGGGGAGAATACCCCCAAGAAGGGAATTAACACTGCTGAGTGCAAGGAGGTGGTTCTGGAGGTGAACTTGGACCCTATGGGAGATGAGGGTTAAGATGGCTCCCCTCTAGACTTCGACCTCTGTATCAAAAATAGAATGGATTGCTTCAATAAGGTCTTCTTTTGGGTAGAAAAGCAAATTAAAAACATAAAAGATAAATAGATCTAGGAAGCTAGCAAACTTGAAGCTATGGAAGCCATTAGCACTAACAAATTCCATTCTCTGCTTGACTACTTAAGTGAGTTGACTAAAGCTATCAGCAATGCAGAGGGAATTATCAATGCCCAATGCAATAGCTTTAAAATCCTGGAAGATAAGGTAGGGGAAACTTAAAAGAAGATGGAACGGATTGAGAAGACCCTCAAAAAGATAGGAGAGTAGAGTTGCAAGATTTTAAAGGCCGCTTCTGATAGTATCAAGGTCCTAATTAGCAAACTTGAATAGGTCCAGGGGGATAAGGCCCTCAGGGACACTACTGAGGAGAAGGATGCAACCCCTGAAGAAAAGGATGGTCCGAGAAAAAGAACAAGATCAAGTATCAGGAAGAAGCAAAACCAAAGCAGGGACATTGAAGATCTCAAGGGGACTGCTATGACAATGGAGCAATTGGCGCTAGAAGTGGCCAAATTGCTAAAGAACTTCACCTAGCCCTGGTTATTTTTCTCTGCTTTCTCTATTGTTTGGTGTTTTGTTTCTTTGTGTTGTGTCTTTTTTGTTGTTGGCTTTTTGTCTTCGACCAGATGTCCTTTCGGTGGTTGTTGTCTCTTGTTTTTCTGGTGGACTCTGATGACTATCTTTTGATTCTCTAATGTAAAGGGTTTCAGGGGCTCTTCAAAACATATTTTCCCTTAATCAAAAACAAGAACACTCAACAATAAATAATTACTTCTACTAATCATGTGGTTGTTTGGCATTGAGCTATATATATAATATGTAGCACATTAAAATTAATTTGACTTTGTAGTCAACTTCCATTGACTAGTTTTGATAAGATTTCAAAAGAAAATTTTAACTCTATCCACCTTCTAGCGTTTAAGAAAACTTGATTGAATGAGATGCAATATATGATTAAATCATACTTAATTTAAATAGTCATCACAATAAATAAACTCAAGAACGTAGATTTATGAACAAGCAAAAACGCTTCTAAATTTCTTCAATTAGTCTTAGGCTATATATAGAATAAGAATCTAATTTTCTATTCTTGAGTCCTTTTCGACTAATTTATCACTAACAAAATAGAATAAATTATAGTACTTAAGAGGAGCAAAAGAATGATAGAAGTTCAATCAACTCTAAACTAATCCATTAATCTTTTATGTATTGTCTACTGGCACGAATTCACACAAAGGAAGATTGACTATACAAGAAGGAAATATGTATTTGCCTCTTATATAGTCTACCTTGAATAATAATTTTTGAGCATATATTGACTTGATCTATATTTGGTAGCACAATGTGCCAATTCTATACTAGCAACTAAATGCCAATAGTTGACACAAATAATCATTTTATTTGTTATCATAGATCTAATACCTATATGGATGTAGGTTGACATGGGTGGTTTATTCTCCTAGATGGTTTGCTATTTGCTAAGCCCACCTTAAGACAATCTCTAAATCACCATAGTATTGATATGTATGCAACGACATAATGGCTTGACCATATGATCCCGATAATGTTTACATGGAGAAGGCTCCTAGACCAATAAAATGGCTATTTAGCATCCGCAATGCCTATTACCTTTTTTTTTTTCCAATTGACTTCTGTTATTTCTAAGAGACCATGCCTGCAACGAAAACTTCGGTTTTTGAAGTCAAACAGCTTATTTTACATTACACGAGAAACAACAAAATACAACTATTGTAAGTACGGTGGATTTTGGTACATGTTTGGTGACAGCCCAGGGGCAGTTTTAATTTCCCAGCATTCTTTTGATTTGCACCAAAATGGGAGCTCTGGCATCAAGGAACGACGATTGCGGTGAGCTGTCACAGTTGGAAATGTTCTGGCCAACGTATGCAAAATGTGGAAGCATAGACAACGCACCTGAACTGTTTAATTATATATTTCCATTTTCATTTTTAATAATACATTTATTATTATTGATGATTTTTTTAAATCTATTATCTAAACAATATTATTTTTAAAATAAACAAATAGATATAATGTTCTAGAGAAGAGAATATATCTCGAGAATAAAAGCATAAAATGAATTAAAAATTAATGCCACTTTCATATGCTTCAAGTTTAAAAACTAGACCAAAGGCTGCTGCTATTCATTTCATTTATCATGGTGTACCATGGTACTCAAATTTCACCTAATTAGGGGAAGAACACCAGTAGTTGATCATGTACCAATTGTTGTGAGGGTTGTTAATACCTTTTGTTCCAAAAATTGAACAAATAAAACCTATTGTTTAAAACATTAAATATCATTTTTTGTTAGGAAATGTACCAATATTTGCTAGGAAATGTACTAGTATTGTAAAAAGTAACCAATTAGTATAAAACCATTCCATGACAACGGCGACATACATGGGAATCATTAGGCGGGATTATGTTTGAATTCAAACATTAACGGTGCTGAACAGGAATAGACGGAATGGATTTGGGAGAACATATGGGCCCACACCATCTACCTAAGCAGTCAAAGCTTAGTGTGTGGTAGTTAAGTCAGCCTTTCATAACCAGGCTTCCAAAAAACTTCTAATCAAATGATATGAGTAGATGTAAGAATGGCTTAAATCACACACACTAAGCTTATTTTTCTAGATTTGAAAGTGTTAAATACTAAGAATTGATTGACACTTTCTAGACTTAATATGTTGCTTAATGTATGTTGTCACACTAAGATTACACTTCTAAGCTTAAAAGTGTTAAAACACTCAGAGTTGACTAACATCCTCTAGACTTAATATGTTGCTTAATGTGTAGTTTAAAACTGACCATAGATATAAGACCTCATTCCCACGTTCCTCTTCGTAACATCCCACCCTCCCTGATACAAAAGTCTTACTACCATTTATTACGGTTAGAGGCGCATCATGCAGTCGCAATATTCTTTAAAGGCTTGATTTAATACAACATGGCATGGGAGAGAGAGGTCATTGACTCTTCTGTAGTTCAATCTCATTAGAAGAAAAACTTTGTCCACTACATTAGACTACCTCATGATCATTATTTACTGATACTACCTAGTATGTTAATTTCTCTTTTAATTGTCTTCTTCAGCATGAGTGTCCTATCCAAATTAGAATCGTACTAGTGAATCCTATCATGTAACAGCATACCAGTTACATCTAAATTCATTGTGCTAGTTATTTGCATTTACTTGTGCGACTTGTGTGCACCTCCAAAGATTGATGGAAAAAGTAAGTTGCGTGCATGACAAAGATGTAGGCTTTCATTAAAGATCTAACTCCAACAGTAGCGTGTGAGAGAGACGTCGCTATCTTGTCTATTGTACATTCACTACTGGATATGTGGATTGGTGTCCCGTTTAGCTTCAGGATCACAAGACTAGATCTAAGAAATGGGATCTTGTTTCACAAAAAAATGGGATCCCGTTTCAAAAACAAAACGAGATCCCATTTCCTTTTTTTAAAATTTTTTTAGAAAAAATACAAGCTATATATACATGAAATATAAAATTTATATATAAATCACATTTCTCTGTCTTTTTTTTCTTTCTATCTCACTTTGTCCCATCTCTCCCAAAAATCTAAAAATATGTCTCTACCTCTCTCTCACATTGTTAACTATTTACTCTTTATCTCCACTCTCTCTATACACCTCCCCTTACCCCCTACCTACCTATATTTCTCTATATATACATCTCTACCTCTCTCTTAACGTACCATCTCTCTCTCCCAACCAACTTATCTTTCTCTACATATGTCATAATAGGTCCTACTAAGGGGTCTTATGTCATAATAGGTCCTAGTAAGAGGTATAATGTCTTAATAGGTCCTGCTAAGGGGTCTTATAACATAATAGGACCTATTATGACATAATAGGTTGTATTATGTCATAATAGGACCTATTATGTAACAATGGGACCTATTATGTAACAATGGGACCTATTATAACATAATAGGTCGTATTATGACATTATAGGTCCTATAATGACTTAATACCCCTTAACAAGTCCTAGTAAGGGGTATAAAGTCATAATAGGTCCTCTTAAGGGGTTTTATGACATAATATAACCTATGATGTCATAATAGGACCTATGATGTCAAAATAGGGCTTATGATGTCATAATAAGACCTATTACATCGTCATAGATCTTACTGTGTCATTATTAGTTCTATTATGACATAATACCCTTTAACAGGTCCTACTAAGCGGTATAATGTCATAATAGGTCCTTTTAAGGGGTCTTATGACATTATAGGACCTATTATGTCATAATAGGTCCTATTATGTTATAATCGATCTTATTATGTCATAATAGATCCTACTAAGGGGTCTTATGTCTTTATAGGTCCTCTTAAGTGGTCTTATGACATAATAGGACCTATTATGTCATAATAGGTCGTATTATGTCACAATAGGATCTATTACGACACAATAGGACCTGTTATATCGCAATAGGACCTATTATGTCACAATAGGCCCTATTAAGTGACAATGTGACCTATTATGACATATAGGTCGTATTATGACATTATAGGTCGTATTATGACATTATAGGTCCTATTATGTCACAATAGGTCCTGTTATGACATAATACCCCTTAGCTCTCTCTAAAAGTACCATCTCTCTCTCCCAACCAACTTATCTTTCTCTACATATGTCATAATAGGTCCTACAGAGGGGTCTTATGTTATAATAGGTCCTAGTAAGAGGTATAATGTCATAATAGGTCCTCTTAAGGGGTCTTATGACATAATAGGTCGTATTATGACATAATAGGTCATATTTTGTCATAATAGCACCTATTATGTCACAAAGGGAACTATTAGGACATAATATATCATATTATGACATAAGAGGTCCTATTATGTGATAATCAATCTTATTATATCATAATAGATCCTACTAAGGGGTCTTATGTCATAATAGGTCCTCTTAAGGGGTCTTACAACATAATAGGTCAAATTATGTCACAATAGGACGTATTATGACACAATAGGACCTATTATGTCACAATAGGACCTCTTATGACATAATAGATTGTATTATGACATTATAGGTCCTACTATGTCACAATAGGTCTTGTTATGACATAATACCTCTTAACTCTCTCTAAAAGTACCATTTCTCTCTCCCAACTAGCTTACCTTTCTCTACATGTGTCATAACAGGTCCTACTAAGGTGTCTTATGTCATAATAGGTCCTAGTAAGAGGTATAATGTCATAATAGGTCCTCTTAAGGGGTCTTATGACATTATGACATAATAGGTCGTATTATGTCATAATAGGAGCTATTATGTTAGAATGGGACCTATTAAGACATAATAGCTCGTATTATGACATAATAGCTCGTATTATGACATAATAGCTCCTATTATGACATAATAGGTCGTATTATGTCACAATAGGACCTATTATGACACAATAGGACCTATTATATCACAATAGGACCTAGTATGACACAATAAGACCTATTACATCACAATGTGACCTATTATGACATAATAGGTCGTATTATGACATTATAGGTCCTATTGTGTCATAATAGATCCTGTTATGAAATAATACCCCTTAACTCTCTCTAAAAGTACCATATCTCTCTCCCAACCAATCTATTATGTCACAATAGGACCTATTATGACACAATAGGACCTATTATATCACAATAGGACCTATTATGACACAATAAGACCTATTACATCACAATGTGACCTATTATGATATAATAGGTTGTATTATGACATTATAGGTCCTATTATGTCATAATAGATCCTGCTATGAAATAATACCCCTTAACTCTCTCTAAAAGTACCATATCTCTCTCCCAACCAACTTATCTTTCTGTACATATGTCATAATAGGTCCTACTAAGGGGTCTTATGTCATAATAGGTTATAATAAGAGGTATAATGTCATAATAGGTCCTCTTAAGGGGTCTTATGATGTAATAGGTCCTATTATGGGATAATCTATCCTGTTATGTCATAATACGTCCTACTAAGGGGTCTTATGTCATAATAGGTCCTAATAAGAGGTATAATGTCATAATAGGTCCTCTTAAGGGGTCTTATGACATAAAAGGACCTATTATAACATAATAGGTCGTATTATGTCACAATATGACCTATTATGACATAACATGACCTATTATGTCACAATAGGACCTCGTATGATATAATAGGTCATATTATGACATTATAGGTCCTATTATGCCACAATAGGTCATGTTATGACATAATACCCCTCAACTCTCTCTCTAAATGTACCATCTCTCTTCCAAACAACTTATCTTTATCTGCATGTGTCATAATAGGTCCTCTTAAGGGGTCTTATGTCATAACAGGCGCTCTTAAGGGGTCTTATGACATAATAGGTTGTATTATGACATAATAAGTCGTATTATGTCATAATAGGACCTATTATGTCACAATGAGACCTATTATGACATAATAGGTCGTATTATGATATTATAGGTCATATTATGATATTATAGGTCATATTATGTCGTAATAGGTCATATTATGACATAATACCCCTTAACATGTCTTAGTAAGGGTATAAAGTCATAATAGCTCATGTCTTAAGGGGTTTTATGACATAATATGACCTATGATGTCATAATAGGACTTACGATGACATAATAGGACCTATTACATCATCATAGAGCCTATTATGTCATAATTGATCCTTTTATGACATAATACCCTTTAACGGGTCCTACTAAAGGGCATAATATTATAATAAGTCCTCTTAAGGGGTCTTATGACATAATAGGACCAATTATTATATGACAGGTTCTCTTAAGGAGTCTTATTATATTATAGGACCTATATGACATAATAGGTCCTATTATGTGATAATCAATCTTATTATGTCCTAATAGGTCCTACCAAGGGGTCTTATGTCATAGTAGGTCCTAGTAAGAGGTATAATGTCATAATAGGTACTCTTAAGGGGTTTTATGATATAATACGACCTATTATGACACAAAAGGACCTATTATGACACAAAAGGATCTATAATTTCACAATGAGACCTATTATGACATAATAGGTCATATTATGACATTATAGGTCCTATTATGTCATAATAGGTCCTTTTATGACATAATATTAAGGGGTTTTATGACATAATAGGACCTACTATGACACAAAAGGACCTATTATGACACAAAATGATCTATTATGTCACAATGAGACTTATCATGACATAATAGGTCGTATTATGACATTATAGGTCCTATTATGTCACAATAGGTCCTTTTATGACATAATACCCCTTAACAAGTGCTCCTAAGGGGTATAACTTAGTCATAATAGGTCCTCTTAAGGGCTTTTATGACATAATATGATCTATGATGTCATAATAGGAGCTATGATGACATAATATGACCTATTATGTCATCATAGATCCTATTATGTCATAATCAGTCCTATTATGACATAATACCCTTCAATAGTTCCTACTAAGGGGTATAATGTCATAATATGTCCTCTTAAGGGGTCTTATGACATAATAGGACCTATTATGACATGACATGTCCTCTTAAGGGGTCTTATGACATTATAGGACCTATTATGTTATAATCGATCCTATTATGTCATAATAGGTCCTACTAGGGGGTCTTAAGTCATAATAGGTCCTAGTAAGAGGTATAATGTCATAATAGGTCCTTTTGAGGGGTCTTATGACATAATAGGACCTATTATGACTTAACAGGTCATATTATGTCATAATAGTACCTATTATGTCACAATAGGACCTATTATGTCACAATGGGACCTATTATGACATAATAGGTTGTATTATGACATCATAGGTCCTGTTACGTCACAATTTATAAGATCTTCTAAAATCTATAATCTGTATTATAACTCCTAGAGATCTGAAATCACTGTCAAACATCCTACCAATATATACATGAAATATAACTTAAAGTATAAGAAAGGAAAAAGACAAAGGGAAATGTGAGTTAAACTTAAATGTTATATGTCATGTATATATAGTATGTTTAAAAAAAAAAATGTATATAGTTTTTTTTTTTTTTTAAATTAAAAAAAAGGGAAATGGGATCCCATTTTGAAACGAGATCCTGTATTGTTTTTGAAATGGGGGCTCATTTCAAAACGGGATCCCATTTACTAAATGTGTTTCTTATTATTTTAAAAACGAAACGAGATCCCGTTTTTAAAAAAATCAAACTTTGGTTCGGTTGTAGCTTCAGTTTTCACTTGGGAAATAGCTTGGAGAGCCGACCCTTTTGCTTGGACCTGGTTTGACTTGCAACTTGAAAGCCAAATCAATCTTCATATAAAATAATGACTTCAAAAATATATTTGAACACCAAATTTTCAAAAAAAATTTAAACAATGAAAACCCATTATAGTAGAGACTGTCTAGATTCGAAATATATAATTTGTTCAAAAATGGATCAATATTTTTATTTTTAAAATAATTACTAATGAAAGAGTTCCATAAACTCGAAATAACATGGTTTTTTAGTTTTTTAATAACTTTTTGTCTCTAAGTTTTTTGAATTTTTTTTTTAATATGGCATCAAACTAGAGACAATTATATATATTTTTAAAAATAAAAATATAAATAAATGTTAAGTTTAGGTAAAATTATGCTTGCCGTACACAAGAATTTTTCAAAAAAATGATTATGCCCAATAAAAAATTAACCAAAAAAACATTCAGCAGAAATAAATTACAAAAAAATATTCTCATCAAAGGTGAGTGAATTATAGATCTTTTTCCAAAAGGATTTATAAAAATAATTTCATTTAGGTCAAATTATGCTTGCCAGGCACGGGCATGGTATGGTCCTGAAAAGTGACTTTTAAATCATGGGTTTTAGTAATTCCTATTCAAACTTCATTTTCAAGAACTAGGTATTAAAATAAATTACATATGTGGAAAGTAGACTTCAATTACTACATTTTCTATTACCAAAGTTTTCCAAGATTCATTCTCTAAGTGCCTCAAATCTTTAGGTCAAACAAGATGAAATTGAAAAATATGGGAAAAAACTTCCACTTTTTGGCCAAAAAGTGGACATAACTTCTTGCAGGTATGCCACTCACTTCTTTCAAATCTAACATAAGATCGCACTTAGTCAAAAATCATTAGTACAACATAGCATCTTGCCAGAAGAAGCATGGAATTTTAGTTATCATATAAACAAGCATCCCTATCCACTATAGGTGAAATATATCCATACTTTATCCTTATAAGCCTTCGTTCATACTAGGTTGATAATGAATATCAACTAAACCACACCGTATTTTCAATTGTGCATTAAGTATAAATATTCTCAAGATTCTCAACATAAGAGTATTTCACATGAACAACATGATCATAATTAAGATCTAGCCATAAAACAAATGTTCATTCCATCATACTTGAGAAAAGAACCTCAAATTAGCATTGTGATATAAAACATCCGTGTCTAGTTGTAGATGGGCATCACATTCTTCCTCCCAAGACTAAACTTCCTCCAAGAAGTTAGAAAGTAAAATTTCTACTACATGTGCAAATCTACAAGTTAATATAGCCAAACTTTTTCTTCAATAAATAATATATGGAACACAAAATTGTCAATTAGAAGAAATTCACTCAATAAGTATTGAGAAGGTATTTCTCACAATTTGGGTTTTCACCAGTCTACTTAGGTACTCATACACACTACATATACGAAGGATCCATCAATGTTCTATCATAACTTACAATATTTATATCATTGACAAAAGGGATAAATCACACACAAGATAGTTTTAATCATACTCATGATTTTATTACTTACAACTCACTTATTAATCGTATTTCATTCATTCTTAAGAATGCCACAATATAAGCTCTATCATTAAGAAGAAGACAAAGGCTACCTCATATCATCCACTCATCATATCCATCATGGTCTCGTAGGCATTTAGTTTCCTCTGTAATTATTACTCTTTAACACTTGGTTTATCATTTGAATAACCATATCAATATAGAATACATATACACAACCACAATAATTCTCACTTAAATAACATCACGAGACTCAGACAAACAGATGAGGATGACTAGTTCCCAGTATTCTCCTATGAGAATCCATATCACATAAATAATTACCATCAAGTCCTCCTTGAGGAACCTTTTTATAAGAAACATCAAATAGAATTAGGGGAAATGGATAGCAGCCATCTCATACCGGTCTCATTTACCCCTTCACAATAGTTCCCCAAGCCATCTACCCCCCCAATACAATTTGTTAGGGACCCCTCATGATTATGATAGTTTAAAAATTTCACTTTACTATGAACATGCTAGCAGCAAAAAACATTTGATAAAGCCTCAAAACATTAAATTAAACTTGAATATCATCAATTAGTGAAAATGCACAAATAAAAATAAAATTTAATGGTGGCCACCCATCAATAATTAAAAAATGTGAAAAAAGGGTCAAAATAAATAATCCTTGAGGCTAAAAGGACAATTTGAGGATGAAATTAGTCAATTACTTAAAGAATCTCAGAATTGTTGGCTTCATTAATTAATAAATGGAATCGTCTAAAAAGAAAAAGAAACATTATGTTATTTAATTAACATTTATTCTTGGTTGGAGAGGTTACATGATGATTGATACTGTGATATATTTAGTATTACAAATGCATTTGGTTATCTTTTTAAAAAAAATTATTGCAAAATACATATATTTGGAGTAGAATAAATAGGTTGTGTAATGTCCATTAAGCAAGTAAATTTTTGGGTATTATATTAGGTATCATAGCATAGGTTACAACGTTGGAGCATTATGGGCTTAGTCACTTTTCTTAACATACTAATTTCATGATGAAATTCTAGTTGTTTTGATTACCTACATAGAATTCATGTGAATCATCAACCAAGTAACTAGACAAAAATTGATATGAACATGATTTTACAAAAGCGGTTCTTGTTGAGCTATAAAATTGTGTGTATGTATGTTCCTTTCTTTGGTGTAGAATACTTCATCAAGTTATGTGTAGTGATATGTGAAAAGACTAGTAAAGGTGTTGTGAATCAAGTGGGTGATATTGTTCATCCAACTTGGGTAAGGGAGAGGTGGACACCATGGGTGATCTACCTATATGTTCCCTTCATGAAAATTATGTATATGTAAACAAAATTGATATCTTAATGAATCATGATGAGATTGTGAAGTACTTGTGTTGGAAATATATGTTAATAGCATGTCTTGTATGATGTCATGCTGGTAGAAGCTTCGCAATAGACTTTTTGCTATATGAGATGCACACCATGTAATGAGGGGTCGAGTGATAGAGGACCATCATTGAGGTATTGCAATAAAATGCAATGTTAGTAGTAGCTCCATAGATAGTTTAATTTTTCTATATGAGATGCACACCAAGCTGAGAGATAGAGGATCTCCATTGAGTGCAATACTTCAAAGGATATGAGTCCCTATAGACTCCCCCACATGTAGAGCCACACTTTTTGGCTCATAGTGAAAACCTATCGTTTGATGTGTATACCCCATGGATTGAGGATGGAAGTGCACCAACATTTTGATGCAGATATAGTAATGACAATTGATCTATCATGATTGTCCCAGGTTGTGTGGGACATGCTTACCATGGTATTATGATTTATCCATGAGCTCTATGTGGTTTGAGACCATGATTTCTCTCCTCCCCCCTTAGGTGACTTGATTAATTCATATAGTGATTATGTTGTGAAAAAAAATAATAATATATGAATCAATTCAGTACTTATATCCATATAACATAATCCACCGTTTTTCTTCTTTTAAATATTTGTTATGATATAGAAAAAAATGCTAATTGAATATTTATACGTATATTACAATAATTTTCTTTGTAGATTAATATTATTCTCTTTCAAGGTATATTTTTTTTGTTTTTCTTAAAAAATCCTTGCGATATATGTCTAAATAAATCTTCTCCATTGGCATGTTTAATACTCATAAAAAACCAACATTAATATGCAAATACAAATGGTAGAAAATGTAGCATAGAGCTGAAGTCATTTACAATAGGTATTGCACCGACATTAGTTGTCTTCATGCCAAACTATGGAATTCACTATATTCTTGTCAACACATTTAGCGGTAGCAAAGACAATGAAAATGTAGTACCTTCTTAGACTTAAAATTAATGTTAAGGTTATATAAGGGGTCAATTAGTTTTAGGATTAGGGTTACAATTAGGGTTAGAGTTGATATTAACCTTAAATTAAGGTTATGATATTACTAAATTAATGGTTCAATTCAGATTAGTGTTATAGTTCAATAAGAATTAGGATGTAATCAAGGTTCAAATTTGAAGAAAGGTAATGTGCAATTCAGGACATTTTACTTTACTTCAATTCTTTTGCATTGCAAGAGTGCACATATTTATTTTTGGTGGGTACTTCTTTTTTAAGTCAACATGATAAAGTAATCAATTTAAGCTATTCTTATTCTTTGATCTTTTCACTTATCAACTTCAATTTAAGATATTTTTATACTTGCTTCCTTTCTTGGGCATTTGGATTTCACCTCAACAATTAGGATAAGAAATTATGCACAATATAGGGTTTAGTAGACCTGTGAGCTAATGCCCAAAAGTTATCAATCAAGTAGGTCTATAGTAGTGTTCCTCATGTGATAAAATTAATCTTGGACATCCATCCAGAGTGGAAGTATTTATTATAGATGAGCTCAAAATATGTTACATTTCAAGTAAGCAATCTAACGTCAATTTTATACATATTTTATATTTTCTATTGATAGAAATATAATAAAAAATAAATCATATATTCTAGATTGATTGGATTGCTATCTATAATAAGTGACAATAGAAGAATCCTCTTGTGAGATGACAAAATAAAGGCATACAAAAGAAGAGTTTATGGCTCAATTTTATTAACCTTTTTACTCAACCACATAATGGAATACAAAGATTGTAAAAGAGAAAAACTAGGGGATGATATAGAAATAAAGAAAAACAATCTAATCTATGTATCAAACAAAATAAAAGTAAAAATGATAAAGAGGAAGAAGAAAATCATCTCAAATTCCACAACACCTACAGGAATATTATTGTAGTAATGTTGTTGTGCTCACATAGAGGAACCAATGCCAAAGCAAACAAAGAGAATAAAATATAATATGAGTAATGTGGAAGAATTGTTGATGCATAAATACATAATTATTAACATACAACATATGTACATCATGTAGGTTTGAATGTGTCATTATAGTATAACTCTGAAATAATTCTTAAGTGAAATAACTCGTCCCCTCTTACTACTCACAACTTGATGCATATAAAAGGAATCACATTAAGTTATAATGGTTTATTCTGCCGTATAATATTTTATCTATCTTCCTTTCATACACAATCTCCACTATATGTTTTCTCTTTTTCCTATGTTCTCCTTTACACATATGCTTTCGTTTCTTACCAAAATCCAATCAAAATGAAATCCCACCCTAACAATTTTTATGAGCACCAAATTCTCGCAATAAATTTGATATGTGCTAAATCATCTCAACTTACAATATAGTTAAATAAATTTTGAACTCAATAAACTCCACTATGTTTAGGTCAATAATTTATGTGGGTGAGGGAAGTAGAAAATGGATTCCAATAAAATCAAAGGTAGAGTTCTTTCCTTTTTTTTTTTATTATGAGCTATTTGTTTTCATGTCATGGTCATGGGTTGTTAAGATTATAAAAAATTTGTTGGTCTAAACTCTATATTGATATGTAGATGAGCTAAATAATTTTATGTCATTTATTTATAATTAACTAAATTTTAAGGTTTTATGCACATCTCTAATTTTTTATTTAGAATTGTTTTTATATGTAAATAAAATGATCAAATTAGTGTAAATTTTATAATCTATGGGTACATATTATATGATAGATCCATAACCATATTTTTACATATATGTGTGTGTGTGTGTGAGAGAGAGAGAGAGATAAAATTGAGTTTTTGAAAGGAGTAAAATCTCTTGATAAACAATAAGGAATCCTACATTCATCGAAAGCTCAAAAAATAGATCATTATTAAATATATAATGAAAATATAAGTGTAACAAAATTAAATAATTATTTTTTCTCTAAGAATCCACTTTGTATGTTAACTTTAGGTTTGAAATGAATTGAAATAAAAGTCATTATTAAGAATAATAGTTTGAACATAATGTTACCAATATTTTTTCTAACTCAAAGATATAATGGAGTTTTTCTCCAATTATGATATAAATTCTATGTGTAGGTTCTTAAGTTTTAGACGTAATTATATTCTTCTTTTTTTGAATCAAAGGGGTAAAAAATTTATTGAAAAATAGACACAAAAAATTAAAAGGAGGGCCAAAGCCCCGAGGCCTCAAAAAAGAGCCTTAGGCCCAGACCAAGATCAACCAACATCATAACTATCCATGTCCTCAGCAAAAATCTTCTGCAAGTCCTGACAGTAGTCCTGGGAAAGATGCTCCCATCCTTCAACTTTCCAATCACTGTCATGTTTCGAAGCCCACTTAGGCAAATAATCAGCTAGTCTATTCCATTCATGAGGAATGTGGATGAAAGACACCTGCTCCATTAAAGAACTAATTTGAAGAATTTGCTCAACAATCCCTGCCAGCTGCCAATGAATCCCACTCACCTTCTTCTCTGTCAACAAATTAACAATAATTTGTGAATTCGATTCACAAATGACCTTCCTTCTACCCACCTCCTAAGTCTACTCCAGGGCATAGAGAATGGCAAGCCCCTCCATAAAATTATTAGATTGCCTCCATTTATGTACCGAAAAGAAAAAAACCACCTCCCCCACACAATTCCTACCTACACCACCAACCCTTGCAGGGCCTGGGTTACCCCTGGAGGAGCCATCAATGTTAATCTTGATAAACTCATCCTGAGGGGGTCTCCACCTTCCCACCATTTGGACCTTCTTCAAAGTGCCTCTACCTCTTCTAACACAAGTGGAGATGGAAGACAACTCCTGCCAGCCAAACCTACTCATAATATCCGCCTCATCCCTATCCAAAGGAAAATTCACATAAAATTTAGCTTCTACCGTCTCACAAATCATAACCAAAATTCTATTCCACACTTGTTGCACTAACAGTCTGGCCTCACGAAAGATCCTTCTGTTCCTCTCAAGCTAGATCTGCTAGAGTATGAAAATGGGCCCAACATACTAGATCATTTGGAGGAAGGGGGACAAGATAGGAGGTCTACCCAAACTACCCCAAAAATCCACCAAAGAATCTATGTGAACACAAGGATGCTTACACACCCCCACCAGTAATGCCAAATAAGCATAGAGAAGGGGCATCTGAAGAAAAGATGTAAGAAATATTCCTCCCCATTACCACACAAAGCACACAACGAGGGCCCCAAGACTCCCCACTTGCGAATATTATCCCAGGTTAGGCATCTATTCCAAGTCAGAGTCCAAGAAAAGCAATTACACTTCGGCCAAGAAGAATTGTTCCAAACCTGTTTCCACCAGTGCACCTCTCTCCCCTCCAGTCTTTCATTCAATAGAACCTTAAAAAATGAGTGGGTCTTCAAGACTATGAATCATCGAATCTCTTCTCTCTTGGACGTGCCTAAGGATGCTACTTTGGACAAGCATGCTTTTCTTTTACTATTGATAACCACTAGCTATAGTAAATATGCCCTTAGGATTCAGAGACCAGGCAAGACCATCCCGACCCTTGATTCCACTACAGTGTCTACTCACCAGAATGCTATGCAACTCCACACACTCTTCCTCCATCCCTCCAACTAGCCACTCATTAGGATCCTTCCACTACTCCAACTCCAGCCGCCCACACCTATAAACAACCTTGAAGTCGCTCACCCTTGACCAACCTGCCTCCAAAAACCTCTGGCTAAGGATCCCAAGATTAGTAAACTGATCAAGTATGGTGGGGTACCCATCCCAAGAGTCGTTCCAGAAAAAGACCTCTTCCCCCCTCCTGCAGATCCAAAAGAGACCTTCCTTAATGAGAGAGGCCCCCTTCTTGAGAGTGTACCAAATTGTAGAGCCTTTTCCCTCAAGCGGATATCTTGGGACCTCCTGCACTCGGATCCTCAACAAATATTTGTAAGCCAAAATCTTAGCCCAGCCACGATCTTGCTCAACACACCACTTCCAGTACAATTTGGCCAATAGAGACTCCCTGAATAAGATAGCTTACCATAAACCAAGCCCCCCGACTGCTTCGGGCTTCGTACCAAGTCCCAATTGACCAGACTCCATTTAGAAGAGGATAGATTTCCTTCCCATAAGAATTGACTTACCAAAGAGTCCAAACCCTTCAAGAACCACTTAGGAGCCACTTGAAGCATACAACGATAAGTCGGAAGAGCCTGAACCACCGACTGAATCAATTGAACCCTCCCAGCAAATGATAACCATCTGTGAGTCCAATGATCAACCTTTGAGTGGAATTTATCCAAGATACCTTGCCATGACTCCCGAGGGGGGTTATCGGAAGATATAGGAATACCCAAATAAGTCAACGAAAAAGAGCCAGCTTGGAATCTCAAGATAAGAGAAATCCTCCTTTGAATAGTGTCAGGGGTGTTGAAGAAAAGGATAGAAGATTTATCTTTCATTGATCATCTGACCCGTGGCCTCCAAATAAACATCTAGAACCTTCCACAGATTCGTAGCTTCTCTGATCCGAGCAAGTCCCATCAAGGCCATGTCATCAACAAACTACAAATGAGACCGCGGCTACAAATCATTACCCCAACTCCAACCCTAAATCCTCCCCAAGCCCACATTATGCTTGATCAGCCTCCCCAGGCCCTCAGCCAGGAGAATGAATAAGTAAGGAGAGAGGGGATCCCCTTGATGAAGGCCCCTAGATGAACCAAACAACTCTGTATGACCACCATTGATTAGCACTGAGAAAGAGGTGGACGTAACTCCACTCATAACCCACTGGATCCATTCCTCAGAAAAACCAAAAGCCCTAAGGATCTTTTGGAGAAATGACCAGCGAACTCTATCATAAGCGTTGGCCATGTCCAACTTGATAAACATAGCTTTTTCCTTGGAGGTTGCCATAGAATGAATGGTCTCCATAGAAATGATCACACCATCTAGAATTTGACACCCTTCCACAAACCTGCTCTGTTCCTCAGAGATGACCTCCCCTAGACACTTCTTCAGCCTTTCTGCTATCAGCTTAGAGATGATCTTGTAAATCACATTGCAGAGACATATAGGGGGAAACTGGCATAACCTATCAGCCCCATTACACTTGGGGATTAGTGCAATGAAAGTCACATTCAAGGCCCGAAGCATCAGCTTATTCCTCTAGGTTTCGTGGACTACTTCCAGTAAGTCCATTTTGATGATATCCCAGAACTCTTGAAAGAATTCAACCAGGAACCCATCCTATCCAAGGGATTTTCCTTTCCTCATGAGAAAAACAATCCTCTCGAGCTCCTCCATCAGAATAGGGCCCATAAGCTACTCATTCATCTCCCAAACAACAAGAGAAGGAATGCAAGCAAGAACCTGGTTTTCCTCCTCCATTTCCTCCTAAGAATCCTCTCTGAAGTGAGATCGAAAATACTATAAAGCCTCCCTAGATATCTCCTACAAGGATAATAACACCTCCTTTCCATCGTTGACCAAAGCTAGAATGGAATTTCCATGATGTCTTTCTTTCATAGAGTTGAGCACAATGTTCTTATCACCCACCTGGAGGCAATCAATATGGGCTCTCTGTTTCTAGTAAATTTCCTCCCTGAGCTCCCATTCCTCTAAAGCCTTGACAACCCTGTCCTCCTCTCTGAGAAAAGCTTTTGACAAACCATGCTCTCTGATCTCACTGGTGATGCCATTTAACACTGATTGGGCAACTTTCTTAGCTTGAAAATTATTCCCAAAACCCTGCTGATTCCACTGTTTAAGTTGAAACATCACAAACTGCAGCTGCTTGGAAAAAGTGTACATAGTAGTGCCAAAGATCAGTCTCCCCTTCTACCACCATTGCTCGACAAGAGCCGGCAAAGAAGGGTCTTGAAGCCACATAAGTTGGAATTTGAATGAAGGATAATGAGAAAACTGGAGAGAAGAGGAAGCCAGCTTGATAGGCCAATGGTTCGACCCTCGCCAGTCAAGAATCTCCGAACTAGTGGACCACCCCCCACCAACCCAAAAACTAGAAACCAGAAAATGATCCAACCTCTCTACAATCCAACACTCGCCCACCCTCTTGTTGTTCCAAGTGAACAAACCATTACTAGGCTTAATCTCGACAAGGTGCAGCAATGAAATAATATCCCGAAAAAGGAAAGAAGAAGGCTCCAACTTCATGACACCCCCCTTCTTCTCACTCAGCTCTAGGATAGCATTAAAATCTCCTGCCATAACCCAAGGTTGAAAAGAACCCAACCTTCACATACAAGAAATGTGAGACCATAAGTTCTGCTTGCTCTAAAGGTCGGTAGGGGCATAGACATTGGTAAACAAAATAAGATCTCTGGTCTCGGGACTAGAGGCTACCCCAGTTAACAAAGATCTACAAGCCACCCACCAGACTGGGCGAATCCTTGAGGGGTTCCAAAGACAAGCCACCCCTCCTAAGGAACTCGCTGCCCTAATACACTGACACTCACCTCGCCCTCTCAGCTTTGGCACCAAACCCATCATGCTCTCCATCGAGAGTTTAGTTTCTTACAAGAACAGGACATCAGGAGAATGATTCCTAAGCAAATCCTGAACAACTTTTTGTCTAGGGCCACTATTCAAGCCCCTTACATTCCATGAGAGCACAATCATTTAGGAGGATTGGAAAAGTGAGAATCCAAAGTATTTACTGACCTTGACTCAACCAAATTCTCTCCCATGAATTTGATTTTATCCAAATCCTTCTTTCTACCAGCCTTTGATTTCTTTTCCGTAGCACTTTTCTTAATATCTTTCTGATGCAGACCCAAGTGAACAAAAGATTTATTACTTTTAGTCCCATCCAGTTCTAATTTTAGGGCTATTGGAGATCCCTCCCCCCCAGCCAAATTCACCTCCGAACCAGGAGTGAGACCCAACTGAACCCCAATTGTTTGATCCATCTCCATTTGCTGACTTCCAATCACTTGCAGTGCCTAGGTAAAGTCCTCAATAACTCTTTCCAGACCCCCCCTTGAAGCACATTGGTCCAACAGAGTTAACCCCGTATTCACTTCCTGCTGGCTAAGGTCATCCAAGGCCTCAAATCTATTAAAGGTATCCTCCTCTTGTCTCTCTTGTAAGGACCTCTTTTGTTCTTGATTCATGTTCCTTGTCTTAATTGAGACAAAATCGTCAGCACCCACTACCTCGGCCGACATAGTAGCCTTTCCTTTATCAGCCCTATCTTGACTCTGGGTTGGCTGTTGAGGTTGGTGCGCCACCAGTTTATATCTAGGGCACTTATGCTGTAAATGACCATACTCATGACAAAGACAATATCAAAAAGGTAAAGTCTCATAATCTAGCTGTTGAACCCATGAGTAAGAGCCCACACACATATCTATAGCATCTGGAAAATGTTTACTAAGATCAATTTCAACAATGATATGCGCAAAGGTCATTACCTTTCTCCCTAGGGTTTGTGATGAAGATCCCACTAGCTTCCCATGTAGTTCAGCAACAACCGTAGCACATCCTCCCGGCAGCATTCCACAAAAAAAGTGGTAACCGAACCCACACAAGAACCCTATTTGGGAGCTCCTCCGAGGGGTTAAACCCCGCATGCCAAGGTTTGATGAACAACACCACCTGGTTGTAAAAATATGGGCCCCCTTCAAAGACCCTATTACGATCCTAGATGCAATTGAAAGTAACCATGAAATAGTTGTTAGCCAGCAGCATAATCTCCATTTCCCCTTTCTGTGCCCAAGTCCTTTGTGCCCAATTTTCCAAGAACTGCAGAGAAACCCTCATTCCCAAAAACTTGCAATATAGAGAGTGTTTTGAAAAGTTCTCAATGTCTTCAGCTATCAACTTGAGAGCAATAACCAGCTTCAGCCTCTCATTACATCTCTCCAGGCAACCATTAATCTTCATAATGCGAGAACTACCAGCACTCCCCGAACCCGATTCAAATGAGAAAATGTTATTATTGAAAGTATTCATACTTTGGAGAGAGGGTTTTGAGCCCACCGTAGTGCGAAAATCCATAGTGGGAGGAACTTGGAAAGCCTCACCACCGGAACTTGCCATCGGGATTCAACAAAAATGATACAGGGGTAAGAAAGAGCCACACCCCAAAGGGACCCTCGAGAAGGCAAGTCACCCACGACCCCACCCCTCCCAGGCGCCACCGAAAAAAAAACCCATCCGAAGCCCCTGCCCCCCTAAAGACCCACGGCCCCCTAGCACCCTAGAAAACCCACCGCTCCCTGCAATCTGGAAGCCTAGCCACTCACGACCACAACTCCACTCGAAGACCCCCAAACCTCCCTCCACATCCTCAACTGCACCACTTGTCCACAATTGACATATACATAGCATATAACTTCATATGAATATAATTCTTGTATTTCATCTATCATAGGTAACCTCATCCTATACAGTTCTTAGTCTTGATCCAACGAAATATCATTCCTACATAAAACATCAGTTCGATTAATTATAAAGGCCTAGAAACCATAGTTGTTTATACTGCCTAATCGGAATTGAAAATGAACCAGACACAACCAAAAATAAGAACTGAACGAAGCATGTTTTGCCCATATTAATTAGCAGCCTCGACTATACCAAAATCCCATACTAAGTCTCGGTACTAGAGACTTATAGGTTAGAAAGACCTCTGTATCAACTATACTATATCCTAGACCGCACCAAAGTAAAGAGTTATATAGAAAAATAACAATAGGGTGGTGGAAACCAAATATCACTAGATCAAACAAAATTTTGGGTCTTCAAGGGGATAGCGCGGAGAGAGTTAATCCTCTTGTGCTTGGGAGTTTGGGCTTATAGGCTCTCCATCCAACTCAATACCCTGTAGGTTTAGGTAATCTTCAAACCAGGAGTCCCTATTTGGAGCACGAAGGTGAAAAAGGCAGAAGAGGAACTCAAGGCTCCTACGAATTTCTTCAGCTCTGGCATTGAAGGCAGTTGGGTCTTCAATAACTAGAATATGCTTCCTGGGCACCGGTTTGTTATTAATGATCATCAAGATGTCATAATGCTTTAGCCTTGGGATGGTTAGTTCGTCACTAATATTGACATGAACCTTCTCCATCTCCCCCAGAATGGATGCTTTGAAGAGATCCTTGCATAGGGTAGCCATGACCTCTTTGTCCTTCTCAAAATACATTGTCACAACTAGGAACATGGCCGCTATATCCTGGTTGGCCCTAGTGTGGTCCTCATTAATGAGATATTCATGCCCTAGAACTCTTTCGACTATGTAAATCACCATCTCATGAGGGAGACGGATAATCCTTCTCAACCTATCCTTCGTGATCTCTCCGCAAAAGGCCATCTATCTTTTAACACTTTTCAATCTAACCGGGGTATCCATCGATGGAAATTACTTCTAATAAGCTTGAGAAATTCGAAAAGGCCAGTTTGAGAGCTCTTATTAAATAAGGGGAGAATCAATGCCTTTGCAAAGCAGAGGACAGTGAGTAATGATTACATGACACTTAGATCATTTTACTTAAGATTTCAGGTGATATTTCAGCGCAATTAAGATTTAAAATTATTGATATGACAAATCTATCTCGTTGATCACATATTCGTGTAATCATTAAAGATCAAGGTAGTAATTACATACTACTACTTATGCCCGCCCCTTAAGCGTATAATTTTTGTGTTAGAGATCCTCGAAAAAGGGGAGGGGGACACCTAGTTAATCCACTAGATAAGGCTGAAACTTAGGATTAGGCTAAGTTTGAAGAGTTAATGAGGATGATGATCCAAACCCCCTCTTAGTTTAAAAAGGAAAATAAATTTAAAGGTTATAATTCTAGCTAAAATTTGAATTTGAAGGATACATCAGGGGGTAATGTTAAGTTTAAGGATGGTGGCCTGGCATAATGTTGATGAATGAGAAACCATCCACACCTTTATTTGCTAGTTGATCTGCTCTGGAGTTGCCTTCTCTATAAATATGGTTAAAGGTAATTTCATCCAAGGATTGCCTATCAATCATGATGTTTGAAAGGATAGCATTGAGTTTCCGGTTAGGCATATTTCATTTTCTGAGGGCATTAATAATGATAGGGATATGATTATCTTTTTCATTACTTGCAATCATAAATTAACTAGTTGTATATAATCTTTTATTTAAATCAAAGTTTGAATTCACATAATTTATTTGTTTTTTACTAATTTAATTTTAAATTTGATTTAATATATTACAATTTTTTTAAATTAAAATTCTATCAAAGGGTATTTGCTTTAATAGTAAGTTCACAGTGTAGGCATCTAGATGGTGCGAGTCCAAATCTTCTTATTAAAAAAGTAAATTAAAATAATACCAAATTCTTTCATTTTTAATAAATTATTAATTTTAGAAAGTAAAATTTTCAATCTTAGAAATTTCTTAAATTAGAACTAATTAGTTTCATGCTTTCTATATATATATGAAAGGACAAATATGCATATATGTGAATAGACCATATATAAACTATACACCAATAATTTTAAAATTTTATTTATTTGTGAGGTTAAGTATCTTAAACAAGACAAAATATTAAGTTAATGTAAGCACTTGAGCACCACAGTAGAAATAATTACGATAACAATAAATATAGAAAACATATGCGTGTATTGTCATCTCATACAATTCAATGTAGTTCATTGCAGTAAAACCCAAACCAAATTCTAAGAATATGAAGCATTCACTACTTGTAAATAATTTTGTCCATTCATACTATACACTCCATCCTCTAGTAGCATTTTTGGCTCATTTGCCATAAATAATTACATTGTGCATGTTGGCTACGTGTGATACATGTGAAGCCAAGTCTAATGGATAGGATATGTTTAGTAAACTGCAGTATTCTTTCTGCCATCAACAGTCTCCTCCTATGCATGTTTTTGAATTTAGGAATCTTCTAGAAGAAGATGTTATTAAGAATTATGTTGTATGATGATATATACTGGTGAGGTGTGCTATATGTAGATGTACAAAAAACTAATATGAAATATAATGAGAATCCCCTAAAAGTGGATGTAGCCATTTTTTCCGAACCACTATAAATGTAGTTTCTTTTTTCTATGTGTGCTGTTATGATTTCATTATTTTATTTAAGCAATTTAGTTCTTCATTTTTTCTGTGTTTCTTTTAATATCATCAATTGGTATCAGAGCCAAGTAAAGAGAGTTCATTTTGTAGTTTCTTTTCTTTTCTAGAAATCAACGAAGAAGCTTTTGTTTTTTGTTTTTTTCAAAAATATGGATGAAGTGGACAAAAGGAAAATAGAGAAGTTTTCAAGCCAGAATTATGGATTGTGGAAAGTGCAGATGGAGTCTCTATTGATTAAACATGACCTTTTAGTGCTCTTCATGGAAAAATCAAAGGTCAAGGCAATTTATCAGATGAAGATTAGAGGAAACTTGATCAAAAGGCAAGGGATACTATTTTCTTATCATTGTTTAGCAACATGCTCTTCAATTTCTCAGCTGAGAAGACCACAAAGGATATGTGATAGGGAGAGTTTTAGGATTCCTTTTTAAAGGGAAGGGGATGGTGCACCGATACCACTCATAAAACAAAGCCATGACATTGTTATTAGTTGAACAATAAAGGAAATAAACTTAAAATTAAGTTAAAATTATATGTATATAGTTTAAGTGTAATATTATATTATAGATTATTTATTAAAATTAGATATTTGTTTATTTTTTTATTAATAAAGAAGTGAGAACAAGGGCATTGAACCTTTACATAGCAAAACTATTAAAAATCATAGTGCAGAAAATAGGCAAGTACCCCCCCTACTCCCCCCTACGTGGCACTTGTTTTTTTAAGTACTTGTGAGTTCTTAGTATTATTACATTCAGTTTAGTTTAGTTGAGAGATATTAAATATAAGAAGCTTAACATGCCACTTTTACTAATACAAAGAAAAGTGGGAAAAAAATGATAAATTTTATTAGGAGGCAAGTATGAGGTGGATATTGTCATATTAAATTAGCTTACATAATTATAAATATAATAATTTGAAGGTTTAAGATAATAATTAGTAAGTTAATATTATTTAATATATAAATAATTTTATATAAGATATAATTTTAACATTTTAATTTAATAAGTGGAGTAAGAAAATCTTGGGTCGGCTAGCTATTGTCTTACTATCTTAGACAATTTTAGGCATGGTAAATTGATTTCCATTCTCTTTTATCTAGTTTCATCCTTGGAGAATAGTTTAGTTAAACATTTTGAAAACCAAGATAACCCTGTGATTCATGAAGGGCTTATCTTGTTGATTATGGAATATGCCCAGGCACATGAACTGAAACCCTCCACCAAGGATAAAACCCACATTTCCTCTTCTAACCCTAATGTGCAGTTGGTTTCTGATATGAAAATGGATGAGGATGACAATGGTATAGTCATGGACTGGTGCGATATCAAGGATATGGAGGACCCTAATTATAGACCAAAAATAGAAGGGGAGTTTATGGTGACCTCGGGAACTAACAGTAGCCAGAAAATCAATCCTCCAAGGTGGGTGGCTAGTAAGTTCAATCTAGCAGTAGGAAAATGCAAGACCTGGAGCCATCCACCAAAAAGAAATTGAAACTTACCAAATCTAGTGGATCCAAAGTCCTAGACCACAAGATTAGGTTGGACATCCCTATCAAGGTGGATGATTAAGGAAAATAAAGGCAAGATAATGGAGGAGAGGGTGATGGGAAATCTACTATTGGAGGCTACTAGAAGTTAGGAGAATTGTTGGAAATGGGTTGAGAAGGAATTTGGATCCCTAAAAGATGGAATTAAAGGAATTGTCGACACTTTCATAGAATCCCTTGGGCCCAATAAATCTAAAAATTTCTCAGGATGTGGAAACTATGAAGGTTAACCAAGAGTGTAGAATTGAGAAGCTAGAAGAGGATGTGAGTGAAATAAAGGAAAACCTGAACAATCTGGTGGAAATCAGTAGGTAGTCAATGAATAATAGCATTGATGGTTTGGAAAAGGTTAATTCCATGATGACTGATTATAGAACTAGGATCATCGCCAGTGACCCTCGCATGGGAGATAAGTAGAAAAACCTTTTATTCAGAGATGGTTTTCGTAATTCTTTCTACCAGTACTCAAGTGCTTACGTTAACCTAAAGTTTGTAAGATATTTAACCTTACAAATAAATTATATAATATATTTATATATATACATTCCAGCTGTAAATCTTAGATTACAAAAACCTTGTTTTTAAACTTTATTGTACTTATATGAGCATAGATTTGAATAAGCTGATGAATACTTAAATTTGGAAATTTATAAAACTAAATAAGTGTTGTGACTAATATTTACCTTTTTAGTATTGTAATTTAATTATTGAATATTTATAACAACAATTACTATCTAATCTTGATTTTTCTTTTTAATCACAAAAATAATAAGTGAGATTATAGTTATAATTTAATTATTGTATATAATTATAATTATAATTAATTATTTTATTTATAATAATCTTAATTAATTATCATTTTATTTAAAATTTCAAATAATAATTAATTAAATCTAGAGTTGTAGTATAATTGATTAAAATATTTATAATGATAATTATAATAATATTAAATTAAAATGATTTTGATAAAGATAAATGGGTTTTATAGGGACTTAAGGCCAGCAACCAACTAAACCAAAAAACTAAGCAAAATAGGGGACAAGCCCCACATGGACCAAAGACAAAAAGTTGAACCAAAAAATAGGACCACGCACTCAACTAAGAGAGTGCATCAATTTAGTATTTTTCTAAATAATACTTCTATTAATCTTCTCCAAGTCCTCCATGATGAATCTGCAGGTACCCTAGTCCTGGCTCCGGCTCTTGGTTCTAGTTCACAAACCCAAACTAAATTTACCAACAACAACACTCTGTCCAAACTATAATCTCACTTATTATTTTTGTGATTAAAAAGCAAAATCAAGATTAGATAGTAATTGTTGTTATAAATATTCAATAATTAAATTACAATACTAAAAAGGTAAATGTTAGTCACAACACTTATTTAGTTTTATAAATTTCCAAATTTAAGTATTCATCAGCTTATTCAAATCTATGCTCATACAAGTACAATAAAGTTTAAAAACAAGGTTTTTGTAATCTAAGATTTACAGCTGGAATGTATATATATAAATATATTATATAATTTATTTGTAAGGTTAAATATCTTACAAACTTTAGGTTAACGTAAGCACTTGAGTACTGGTAGAAAGAATTACGATAACAATAAATATCCAAAAATATGCGTGTGTTGTTCTCTCATACAATTCAAAGCAGTTCATAGCAGTAAAACCCAGACCAAATTCGAAGAAGAGAAGCATTCACTACATGTAATATAACTTTCAATAATTCTTTCCATGCACACTCTAAACTCGATCCTCTGGTAGTGTTTCTGGCTCATTTTCCATAAAGAATGGCGTTGTGCAGATGGGACAAGTATTGTGATCCTCAAGCCATGGCCAAATACAGTGAGAATGAAATATATGTCCGATCATACAAGGAATTTCTCGAACCTCTTCTCCCAAAATAAAATCATCCCTACAAACTCCACAGAAAAGCCCATCATCCACATGAAAATCTGAAACTGTTACAATGGGGAGTCGCTCTACCAATTCTTTCGCCTTCCTTTCATTCTCCATTATCTTGACGATACTTTTCAGAATAGAATAGAGAGTATTGAAGACCCCACGTAACCACCGAATATCATCAGGGAGTCCATCCTCATCAACTTCAATCCGGGGAAATTCGGAATGTAATAAATCGTGGCGGCTGTTAAGATGTTGCAGACGACGAGGCAGAGTTTCACGTTCCATTAAACAATTTGCTTGCATGAATACTTTGGTGGCTTCGATACGTAAATCCCCCATGCGGCATTCCAGGCTTTTGCACCACTCTGCAACTTCATTCTCCCTGCAACCCATTTTCTTGTCCTCCTGCATTTGCATTTCTTCAGTTAACTGCCTTTATCCAATTAGCAATCAACTGATTTTCAACTTGGTATGTGAATTTGTGGAATATGTAGTGAATGAAGCGTCAGCGATAGTTTCTTCAGGCGGCTCCTCAAAACAGGCGAGCCGTTGATCCAAACACTACTTAATTTAGGCATAACTTTTCACCGCTTATCTTTATAAAGAGCTTGTAAATTTATTATTAATTATTGTTTCGAAATATTTTTAAAATCAGAATTTTTAAAGTTAACTGATTTATTTTTAAATGTTTATTATTAATGATTATTTTAAAATATTATAAATTTATTTGATTTTTTTTTAGTTTTGTTTTGAAGAAGGCATTCATAAGAAAAATTTAGAGTAATTAATAAGAAAATCATCTTAGAGTATCTTCATAATTAATTTTAGAGTAAACTAATTTAGAAAATTATAAAAATAATTTTTATCTCATGGGAAAAAAAAATATAATGGTTAACTTTTTCATTATTTGCAATTTTAAATTAGTTAGTTGTATATAATCTGTAATTTAAATCAAAATTAAAATTCACTTAATTTTATTTGTTTTGTACTAATTTCATTTTAATTTTTATTTAACATATTACAAATTTTAGTTTCTATTAGAACTATAGTAATCTAGTTGTTCTTAACATGTTATTAATGCATATGTTTTTAACCAATCATGTTACAAGTAATTTTCATATAAACAATACAAACTTACATTTGTTCAAAATAGAAACTTTCATTTTGTCTTTAGATTTTACATTTTAAATTTATTGTTAGTTGTAATTTTTTTATTCTTATAGATAACTTTGATAAAGAATAAATAGTTATTAAGAGTCATTAGGAAATTGTAAAAACCTGTTTATCTTTATCAAAAACAATATAAGTATGTATTTAACCATATAAGTAACTTTTGATAAATTTTCTTGGTAAAAGATAGAAGAAATAGTTATTAAGAGTAAATGTAAAACCTGTTTATCTTTATAAAAAACAATATAAGTATGTATTTAACCATATAAGTAACTTTTGATAAATTTTCTTGGTAAAAGATAGAAGAAATAGTTATTAAGAGTAAATGGAAATTGTATTGTTATTTAAAGAAATTTTTTATGTTGTAATATGCATTTAACCATATAGATAACTTTTTTTTGTATTAAAAATGGAGAGACCAAAATAAGGAGAGTTTATACAAAAAAGAGCATGGGAGGCAGAGCCTCAAACATCATTCAGTAGAGCCAAAGAGACTACCCAACTGAACATAGACAATCGTTCACCTACCAAAAGGAGTCACAAAGTATATACAGTTATCCATAAGAATCTACTAAGCATCTACTAAACATCTATTGCAGAATCTCATCCTAGTTTTCCAACCATGTGGTCCATCCTTGTGGGCCTTCCATCCACACCACCTTCTTTCGATTTAGGATCTAGGTAAACATCTCAAGCTTGCCAAAGTAGGGACCTCTATTATCCCTGAGCTCCTTGATCAGCTTCTTTAGTGCATCATCGAAGGCAGTCTAGTTTTCTACAATTCTAGCCCACTCAAAACCATCCTTCATCTCATAGAAGAACATGGTTGCACGACCATCTTTGAGGAAACACAACAACTTCTACCTCTCGACATTCATCAGAAAGCATACCTGCACATCAATTTTATAAAGCGTGAGTTTCCTAAAAAACCCAGTAAGAGACCTATCAGTACCTTGGAACTTTTCCTCATTTCAAAATTTCCAAATAAACCAAAGTATGAAAGACAACGGAATTTTCCAGAATAGGTTAGCATCCTTTTTAAGGCCATGAATGAAACTAGTAATAATATCAAGGCTACATACATGTTCAGTAATAGAGATTCCAAACATCAACCAAACCTCTCTAGCAAAAATGCAGTCGAAAAAAATGTGTCTTATAGTCTCAGGCTTCCTACAAATAGAGCATAGGTCAAAAGCAGCAGAATTATTCCCAATAGGTAGTCTATCTAGCATTAGCTTCCATTTGAAGCATTTTATCTTAGGGGGGATGGGAGACTTTCATAGTTTCTCAAACATTTTCTACCAGGTAGAGGCATTAAGGTCAACATACCGAAGGGAATTAACATGATCGACCACCGTGGTGTCATAAGTGAGCAGTTTGTAAATAGACTTGGCTTTGATCTTGGAGAGGAGGGAGCCATCGTTCCATCAGAATGAGAGGTATCTGTGAGCATCTACATCAGTGTTCCTAGGAAGATTTAGACAAGCACATGCATTTTTTTATCATATTGTAGGTTCTCTTATGTGAGGTAGGGAGACCATATTCATTGCTAAGATTCTCCCAGGTGATGAGATTGTCATGTTCCAAGATGTCCATAAGATACTTAATGCCCTTATTATACCAGCACCTAGCAGAGCATCCTTGGGTTAAGGCAAGGGGTTTAGAGTTATGGTAGAGATTCCACCATACTGACCTTTCCCCATGAAGAGTGCTATTAGAGTCAATATTAGAGTTGGCAATAAGTTTACGCACATGCTCCTAGGCTTTCTAGATGGAGTTAAACACCCAAGGGCCTTGAACAGACACAGAGAATCCTCCTGCTACCAGATCACTAAAGGGGAGGGCTTCCCAAGATTTGGCAAGCTTGGGGACACCATTTTGTATGTTATTTCTGACAAGAATCTTCCAGGGTTCTTGTCCTTCCAAAGCATGAAATATCCATTTGGCAGCAAGGGAAATTCATTGCGCTCTAAGATCCTTAAGACCTAGCCCACCAAGTTTCTTGTCTATGTGGCACCAGATCCATTTGACCACATGGGCCTTTCTTTTACCCTTGCCATCAAACTAAAGGAAGCGTCTGATAGACTTTTGGATTTCAAAGATTTGGTAGTTACTGAACATCCAAACAGAGGAGTAGTATATACTATAGGAAGAAAGGATTTTCTAATAGACTTGGATCCTACCAGCCAGGGATAGAACCCTATTGTTCCATTTGTTAATTTTTTTATTAATCCTTTCTTTGACCCAAATCCACATGTCTTTGAGAGAAGGAGAGACAGAAAAAGGGATACCAAGGTATCTGACTATTTTATTGGGTCCTCGCTATGAGTATCCAAACTACTGAAGCCAGTCTGGGGGTTCCTCTTTCCACCCAAGGAGAGTAGATTTGGAGATGGAGATACGAGCACCAAAGGCTCTACCAAAGGTTGCAAGTTTTTTATTGAAGGAGTCAATATTATTCCTAGAGAGCTCTAGGAAGGGCGAGGTATCATCAGCAAACTGAATCTTGAGCAATTCAGAGTCATCTGACATCTTAATGCCATAAACTCTAGTGATATGGTGTCATTTCTTAGGAGGTAGAATAGGCCATCCTAGGCAATAACAAGCAAAGCAGGGGCAAGAGGGCAACCCTGCCTAATGGATCTAGAAAGAGGAATAGGCTGATAGAGTGACCCATTAATTTCAATCAGGGCGGAGGCATCTTTGAGGAGGATTTAAACAAATTTACAGAACTCGCTAGGGAAGACAAAGGCTTTGAGCATAATGAGGATGAAGTCCCATTCTACCCTGCGATAGGCTTTCTGAAAGTACACAAGGAACATCGCAGTATCTTGATTGGAGGTCTTGGCCCATTCTATAGATTCCCATCTAGTGACAAGGTTCTCCAAAATATACCTACCTTTAATGAATCCTATTTGGGTAGAGCAGATGGACTTGGGAAGAATTTTCTCAAGGCGAGAAGCTAGGGCTTTGGCCAGGATTTTATAGGAGACGTTAAGGAGGGTAATTGGCCGCCAATTTTTTATGAGGGCTTTGTCCCAATATTTTGGGATAAGTTTAACAATTCCCCTATTGATGGACTCCCCAAGGGTGCCATTATCAAGTGCTTTAGTGTATATGTCATAGAGGTTTTTGGTGACCCACTCAATATTGGTTTTGTAGAACTCAACAGGGAGTCCATCAGGGCCTGGGGCCTTATTATCCTAGAGAGCCTTAATGGTATCATCAATTTCTGTCATAGAGATTTTGTTCTTGAGAAGAAGAGCTTCATTCTCAGAAATCCTTTCTGGGATAATATAACTACATCTATTTCTAGCATCCTTCAAAGCTTCATTATCCTCTGAGGTAAAGAGAGTCCTATAAAACATTTCAAAAGCATCTTTGATATCAATGATATTAATATTTTTAAGCTTTATTTATTTTGTACTATATTTATTTACACATTCTCAAATATGATATGGAAATTTATAATCATTGGGCTTTTACGAAAAAACATAGAAAGTAGAAAATTTGTAGTTTCTGATATGCATATCTTACATTCAATATCTTTTCATTACCTAAAAATATTTTTTTAGGTGTATGAAAGAAAAAATAGTTATTAGCAATTTTGTTTATTTATATGTCCAGGCCAAACATTTGTGTGGGTGGGAAAAGAGGTAAATGGATATCAACAAAGTCATTAGCAATATTTTAAAGTAAAATATACATTGATATATAAATATAAATATATAATTTTTATGCCACTTACCTATCAATCACACATATCTATGAACATCACATTCTCTCATTTATATGGCTATGAAATTTTCCTTCCAAATTTAAAATACCTATGAAATTTTCCTTCAAAATTTAAAAATATGAAATTTAAAGTTTACATAATTTTATTTTTTATATTAGATATCTAGAGTCCAAAATTGGAGAGTTTATACAAAAAGAGAAAGCAGGAGGCAGAGCCTCAACTGCCAAACTGTGAAACCAGAGAGAGTAATATATACATTTATCTCCTAATCATGTCAAAAAATGGGGACACATCAGAGTATAGCACTATTGGAGAACCTCATCCTGGTCCTCCAGCCATGTGGTCCAACCTTGTTCTCCTTCCATCCATACCACCTTCTTTCTTGCTAGGATCTAGGAGCACATCTCTATCCTGTTGAAGGGAGGAGGCCTACTGTCCTGTAGATCCTTTATTAGCTTCTTTACTACCTTATCAAAGGAGGTATGATTCTTTCCAAGCCTAGCCTATTCATAACCATCTTGCATCTCATAAACAAACATGGTCACTCTACCATCTTTGAGGAATCGCAAGAGTTTGTTTCTCTCGATGTTCATCAGAAAGCAGACTTGCACAACAATTTTGTAATGTGTGAGATTTTTAAAAAACTTAGTACGTTCCCTTGTAATACCTTGAAATTTCTCCTCATTCGTAAGTCTCCAAATAAACCAGAGAATGTAAGAAGATAGAATTTGCCAAACTAGATTAGTATCCTTCCTCACTCCTTGAATAAAACTAGTAACTATATCAAGAGTGTAAACATATTCTGTAATAGAAATTCCAAACAATAGCCAAATTTCTCTAGCAAAAGGGTAGTCAAAGAAAATGTAGCCCGCGGTCTTAGGTTTTCTGCTAACAGAACACCAATCATATGCATCTGATTTATTCCTAATAGGTAGTCTATCCAATATGAGTTTCCATCTAAAGAATTTGACCTTAGGGGGGATGGAGGATTGCCAAAGCTTCTCAAAGGTTTTCTGCTAAGTGTGGGGGGTATGGTTGACATACCACAGAGTGTTGATATGTTCGATCACCGAGGTATCACTATTGAGCAGGGTATAGATAGACTTGGCTTTGATCTTGGGGAGGGTGGATCCATCCTTCCATAGGAATGTAAGGTACCTATGGGCGTCTACTTGTGTATTCTTAGGGAGACTAAAGGGAGTGCATTCATTTTTAATCATGTTGTAGGTCCTCTTATGTGATGTAAGGAGAACATACTTAGTGCTAAGAGCATCTCAGCTGATAAGGTCATCATGTTCTAGGATATCCATAATATACTTGATTCCTTTATTATGCCAGTGCTTAGCAGAGCAACCTTGGGTTATAGCAAGGGGTTTGGAGTTATGATGTAGGTTTCACCATATTGACCTTTCACCGTGGAGGGTATTGTCATATTTAATTCTAGAGTTGTTAATAAGACCACACACATGCTCCTAGGATTTCCAGATGGATTTAAACACCCAGGTGCCTTGGACAGACACAGGGAAACTGCCTGCAATCAAATCACTAAGCAGGAGGGCTTTCTAGGATTCTATAGTTTTGGGAACACCATTTTGTATGTTGCTTCTGACGAGGATTTTCCAAGGTTCTTGTCCTTCTAGTGAGTGAAATATCCATTTGGCTGCGAGGGAGATACCTTGCAACGTAAGATCCTTGAGGCCCAGCCCACCAAGTTTTTAGTCTAAGTGGCACCAGGTCCACTTGACTGCGTAAGATTTTCTTTTACCCTTGCCATCGAACCATAGGAATCGTCTGATGGCCTTTTGGATTTCAAAGACTTGGTAGTTGCTGAACATCCACACAGAGGAGTAGTATATGCTATAGGAAGAAAGGATTATTTGGCAGACTTGAATCCTGCCACCAAGGGAGAGGACCCTATTGTCCCACTTGTTGAGTTTACTATCTATTTTCCCCTTGACCCAACTCCACATGTCTTTAAGAGAGGGAGATACAGTAAAGGGGATACCAAGGTATCTGACTAATTTATTTGGTCCTCCCCATGTATATCCAAACTGGTGAAGCCAGTTTGGAGGGTTATCTTTCCACCCAAGTAGAATGGATTTGGTGCTAGACATCCGAGCTTCAGATGCTCTACCAAAGGTGTCAAGTTTTTGATTAAGGGAATCAATATTGTGCCTTGAGAACTTCAGGAACATCGAGGTATCATCAGCAAACTAGATGTTGATTAGTTCAGAGTCGTCTAGCATAGTAATGCCTTGGACTTTGGTGGATAGGGTGTCATCTCTAAGGAGATAGTACAGGGCATCTGATGCAATGACAAACAAAGCAGGGGCAAGGGGGCAGCCCTGCCTAATTGATCTAGACAGAGGAATAGGCTGGGAGAGAGTCCCATTGACTTTGATCAGGGTGGACACGCCCTTAAGGAGGATTTGAACATAATCACAGAACTTTCTAGGGAAGCCAAAGGTGGAGAGCATCATGAGGATGAAGTCCCATTCCACCCTATCATAAGCTTTCTCAAAGTCGACAAGGAACATGGCAGAGTCTTGGTTCGAGGTTCTGGCCCAATCCATGGATTCCCAACTAGTTGCAAGATTCTCCAAGATATATCTATCTTTAATGAATCCTGTTTGGGTAGAGCAGATGAATTTGGGAAGGATCTTCTCAAGGCGAGAGGCTAAGACTTTTGCTAGGATTTTGTAGGAGATGTGAGGATTGGCCTCCAATTTTTAATCAGGGCTTTGTCCCCCTCTTTTGGAATAAGCTTAATAATACCCCTATTTATGAACTCCCCTAGGGTGCCAGTGTTAAGGGCTTCATTATAGATATCATAGAGGTCATTAGAGATCCAGTCAATGTTGGTTTTGTAGAATTCAATAGGAAGTCCATCGAGGCCTGGGGCCTTGTTATCCTTGAGAGCCTTAATGGCATCCTTAATTTCTTGCATGGTTATCTTAGCTTTGAGGAGGCGAGCTTTGTCCTCAGAGATTCTATTAGGAATAATGGTCCTACACTTGGTACAAGAATCTATCAAGGCCTCATTATCCTTTGAGGTAAACAGAGTCTTGTAAAACACTTCAAAGGCTTCTTTGATATCATTGATATCTAGGAGTTCCTTATCATCTACCGTTATTCTGTCTATTTTTTCTCTGCTGTGTTTTTTTTTAGTAGATTAAAGAATATTTTGGAGCCTTTATCACCAAATTGGAGCCAATAGTTACGGGCTCTGATGAAAACACCTCTGATTTTAACCTGCTCGTGTTTTTTGAGGATATTTCTAGCCTCAGAGACCTGTTTGGACAAGGTAGGGGAAGAGGGCTGTAGTTGAATTTCATGTTCCATGGAGTGAAGCTGAAGAGTAAGGGTTTTTTCTAGGTATGTAAAGTCCTTGGATTTTTTCTAGCCAATGGTTTGGAGTAGTTTCTGCCAAGAGGAAATGTTCCTCTTCCACCTGAGAATGTGGGATTGGGGGAGATGAGGTTGCATATTGAAGAGTCTAACTATTTTGATGGCATTTAGGACTTCTTCATCTTGTAGCAGGGAAGTGTTAAGTAAAAATTTCTTATTGCAAGGGTGGCTAGGGGTGATGGAGTTCCTGATGTTAATGATGGCTAAAATGGGGAAGTGATTAGACAGGGTAGTTGGTAAGACTGCAACTGCATTCCCAAACTGATTGGGGGAAAAGGAGAAGAAGTCCTTATTAGCATAGAATCTATCTAGCCTGGAGTAGATTCTATTAGTGCTTTGCTGAAAGTTACACCAAGTGTGCCATAGGCTGGGGGTATCAGGTTTGGTGCCTTCCAAGGGGTCAAATAACTACAGATGTTGTTTAAACCTATCCCAGTGAGGTCTTTCTGAAGTTTTTCATTCAAACGGAAGTCCCCCAGCCTTGTCATCCTGGCATTCAGTCATGTTAAAGTCTCCAGCCATGACTCGAGGGATATTTGGGAGGGATGTTAGCCAATTCCAAAGGGATATTCTTTCCTTGTAATCGTTAGATATATATATGGAGCATATGCCAAAGCAAGTTCCTTTAACATCTGATGTAACCCAAGCCACTCTATTATAGGGGGAGGTTCCTTTATCCTTGAGGTGCATTGTCCATTTAGGGGCAATAAGAAGGCCAACTCCTCCCTTTCCTCTTAGGTGGTTGGTACAGATTTTGATTGCATCTCTCCAAATGAAGTCAAGTGTGGTGTCGAGGGAGAACCGAATAGATTTAAGATCTTGTAACATCAAAAAATCTAAGTTTTTATGGTAATCCAAAAATCTTTTAATAACAAATTTCCTGTTACGCGACTCAAGGCCTCGAATGTTCCATGATATGTAATTCATTAAAGTGGAGGATTTAAGAGGGGCTGGTAGGGAGACCGTGTTGATCTCCACGCTTCTTCTTGTTTCTGGATCTCACAGGTCTACCTTTCTTTTTATTTAAGGAGTATCCTTTCATAAGGTCCTCATCATCTTCATTATTTTCGGGAGGCTCAGCTCTAATATCTGAATTTCCTCCTATGTTAGACCCAGACAACTAGGAGCCTGGAAAGCCAAGGAGCATCGTGCTAGATCTAATTTCTTCTAGACCCTTATTGGCATAAATAACTTCTATAATATGATTGTCCTCTAGTTCTTTGAGTGTAGATGCAGTCGAGGGGTTGATGGTGCTAGTATCAATAATAAGTCCTACAAGTGTAGAGGAGATCGATTGTTTCAGGATTCCAGATCTGAGGATCATTGCAGGGTTATCACTAATGCTAGCATCATCAGTGCCATGATTAGGGTTTTCCAGATTTTTGACCATATTTTTAACAACAGAATTGATAGGGGTTTGTGCAGGGTCCTCGTGTTACTACTTATCAAATTGCCATTATTTTTATATTCAAAGTCATACTATATGTTCTAGTCAGTTAGCACTACTGAATCATACAGTCGGTATAAATAGAGAAGTCAGTATGCATATTCTAGTCGGTTATAGAAGAAAGCAGTCACAGAACACAGTGTACACCGAAGCCGTCTATCGAGTATCTTTTTATGGCTACCAAGCAGTAAAGTTAACACACCGAGTTGATATTCACTGGGTGAAACGTGTTACCAGATACATTGAACCTGGACATGCATATGAAAACATGTTACAAGAATCGAGGCACATCTAACTGTTATACATTGGCAATTGCACTAGAAGATTGTGTATGATTACAAGGTCAATCTAACCAATGAAATATTTTGTTTAGATTATTCATTTGAGGAATCTTGTTTGTAAGATTGAAGCAATGAATTGGATCACCGTTTTAAGAGATCTATTTATACAACATGGATTAAAGAGCAGGGTGTGTGCATATATGTATGAAGGAAGACTGTTACAGAGACACAGAGGTCACCGAGAAGGTTTCTAGAGAACAGTCGAAGAGTAGAGTAAATAGAAGGGTTTACGGAGTTACTATATGGGTTATCGAGGTATGCTATAAGAAAGGTAATCTTATTCTGAGCACATAGAATCTGCTATAACATTTCAGATGTAAAGTCGCAGATGTTGGTAATGATTTTATTGTAATATTGTGAAGTTGAAAAAGAAACCTTTAACAGGGTAAAAGACTCTAACCGGGTCTATAAATTGTAAAGCCTCTAACCAGGTGCAACATTCAGAACAATGTTGTGAAATCCTTTAGTAAGGTAGATCTAACAGATCTTGTTACTCCTAACAGGGTAAGCTATCAGAAATAACTAAACATGTAGCTCTAACTAAGCATCTTTATTATTGTAGTAGTGAAGTTGTGGGTGCCATCCCCATCACAATTTTTCTCTCTAACCAAGAGTTTCTACGTAACCAAAATATATGTGTTATGGAGTGAATCATGTATGATTGTTATATGTTTGTTTTAACTTTATTTTATGTTACTGCACTATTTTGTTTATGCATAATAGTAAGGTTATTATTAAAGAAAAGTTTTGGAGTACTGATTCACCCCTCCCCTCTCAGTACATTAGCTTTCCATATTGGGCCTAACAATTGGTATCAGAGCTTGAATCTTGGAAAAGGATTTAACTACCTAAAGAGAAAGATCTTATCGATGGAAGGCTATAAACAATCTTGGAGGATTGTGTATCTACAAGAAGAGCTGGATCATGCAAATCAAGTGATTGCGGACATGTAAAGGCAAATGTAAAAATCTCTGAAAGTAAGAAGAAGATTAATTCTCAAGAGTTAGTCGAACAAATTGAGACATCATCTGAGAACAGTATATCTAAAGAGACTAAAGAAATGATTGGAGTATTGAAAGAAAATAACAAAGCATTGGCTGATCAACTAAAAGCAATGAAAAGAGAACATGAACATTTTAGTACACAGATGACTGAAAATCTAGATACATTGAGGACAGCTGAGGATAAAGCAAGAGATCTACAAAGAGAGAAACAACAACTTGAAGTCTTAGTATCTGATAAGAATGATGAAATCATAAGGTTGACTGGGATTCAACAAAATATGACAGATCAACTAGGCTATGCACATCATGAAGCAATTCTGAAGAATGATGAGAATCAAGCATTGAAACTTGAAGTATCAAGATTTATCAATGAACTTGAAACAGAGAAGAAATCCAAAGAAACATTGAAGAAGAGTTATGATGCATCAAAGATGTTGGATGAGCAACTGCATTCAAGAAGACCCAACAAAGATGTAGGACTCGATTACAAAGGAAAAGACTCTACTGAGAAAAGAATTCATACTACCGAGAGAGGAGAATCATCAAAGCAAGTTGGAAACATGAATAACATCAAAAGGAAGAAGCCTATTTGCTACTACTATGGAAATCAAGGTCATACTACCAACATATGCCAAATTAGAAAAGGTAAGCAACCGAATATCTCTAAGTCAAATGAGTATTGTTACAATTGCAATAAATATGGTCACACATCTAATCAATGTAGGATAAAGTCTGTTAACAACTATCAGAAGGCAAAATTCAAAGGATTTTGTAGAAACTGCAGTAGATATGGACATAGTACCAAGAAGTTCTCATCTAAGCAAAAGAATCACATGCAGTGTGCATACCAAGCAAACACCAGTGGCTACCGAACTCACACAAATCCTTACCGACAATATGCAGCAGTACCATGGGATTACAATACAAGGATATGGTGCAAATGTTGTGGAAGATATGGACATATTAGTGCCAACTATTTTATAAGGTTTGGAATGAACAATCGAAGACCATGGAAAAATCCTGGTATGGCATGTTTTCATTGTCACAAAGCTAGACATTTAGCCGGAGATTGTAGAGATCAACCTAGAAGAGACACTGAAGAGATAAGAGAAAAATTTAAGATGATTTGGAAAAGGAAGAAAATCATGTCAGATGAAGAAAGCACCTTACCTACCGAGTTAGATGCACCTATTCCAAATTAATCAGAAAAGGTATGAAGGGACTGCATTCTCTAAAGGTTAAATCATAACAGTTCCTATTCTATTATGTACAAAATTCAAAATCTGCATAGCTAAGATGCATTAGTAAGTTTGAAATTCTATCAAAAACACTTTACAAGAAACCTGTCAAGTCGGTGTATACAGGAAGCCTGTCAAGTCGGTAAATGAAGGAAACTTGGTTACTCGGTTAAAGGTAAATCGAGTGCATTTAATGTTTTGACCTAGCCGGCATGGATCCCAATAAGGTATTTTGTGTACTTAAAGGTATTTTCGCGGTCATTCTCATTCACAAAAGTTTTTGAGAGAGAAGAGAAGAGTGAATCAAGGCGATCAAACTTTATTCAGAGGGAATTTCAAGGTATTTACATCAAATCTCATCACACTATTAAGATAGTCTCCGATCTTGTCAAATTGCTACTATCTACCGAATGTGAAGCGTTAGTCGTTTGTAAACCGTCAAACCCTAAGGATAGTTTGCTAAGTTTTTACCTGAAATCTACAATGGCGCCCAAGATCCAAGATCCCGTAGTTGTCAAGAATGTGGAGAAGCCCTCATTGAAGTACTCTTTGACTCCTAAAGTTGCCTATGAATCGGATGACAAAACTGTATTCTCACTCATCCCTGATTGAGTCTTGTTAGTAGAAGATGCTAGATTCATCACCAAGTGTCGTGTTGAAGAATTCGGTCATGTTGAGATTACTAACACATATGATGAACTTTGTACTGATAGCAAAATGGATAGCAAGTATGAGCATATCAAAATTAAGGGATTAACGGAAGCCCTAGCCTATCCCCATGTGTTCAAACCCCAATGGGTTAAGTTTGTTTTAAGCAGAGTCCATGATGATTTTATGTGGCTAGAAGAGCAACCATTCAAAATCACTAAGGAAATCATTCATGTGATCACCGGGTATCCTATCTATGATCACGCACGAGCATAGAAAATGATATCACAGAAGGAGTTAATCAGTCTAACTGGAGTAGAATTTGATTACTGCAGACTAAAATTGAACATTGTCACAGATGCAGAACTTAAGTTTGCAATTAGAGTAATTGGTTACTATTTCTTCCAATCAGCAAGGGAAAACAGTGTACCATGTGCAATAGTTGACTTAGCTTATAAAATAGTGAAAAAGGGAATGAAAGTAGACTTATGCGAAGTGCTACTGAAGAACTTGTTTGAGAACCTGAACACAATAAGGAAGCTGAAGAAGAAAAAATCGACAAATACACTGAAGTTTGGTTCACTTCTTGTATGCATGTTTTCCTACTTTGAGAAGTTCTTTCCCTCGGTTGGTAAAGTAGTTTGGGAGCTACACCGACGTATCACCCATCAAATCAATGACTTTATCAAGAAATTGGGAGATATTTTTAATGATATCATGGATGACTATTTCAGCAAATTTCAAGAGAAGATGCACAACAGGTATAGGATTCCACCACAGCTGGTAGAAAAATATAAGGATGATATATGTTTTGAGGTAGACACCGATTACTGTTATATGAATGTTGTTGAACCAAGGACTCAATCTTTGCCACCAATGGGTTATGAGATTGACTATGATATTACACAACAACAAATTGATGCCTATCTATCATTGCCAAGGCATGCTACTAAACTAAGATATGGTACTTATGAAGAAGTTAAAGAAAAGGTAAAAATGAGCATTGTAGTACCTAAAGCTACAAGAAAGGCTACCAAGATGATAAAGGTTTTATCTAAGAAATTCGGAGAAGAATCCTCCTCTACACCTATCAAAGGCACTCTTGCCATTACCGAAGAGGAATCAGAAGCTCAAGAGGTAGCAATAACATTAAGTACCGAGTTGCCTAAGGGTAAAGTTTTGAAAAGAAAGAAACAAGACATTAAAATGGCCCTACCGACTCCACCAACAAAGAGACCCAACACTAGAGCATCAGCTGCATCACCAAGTAAGAAACAAAAGAGTGTTACTATTCCCAAGGTAACCAAGACCTACAAGAAATCTACTCGGAGACTCATTTTGGCAAAAGAGTCTAGTGATACAGAATCTGATGATGCAAACAAATTTCAGATTGTAAAAAGCAAGAAGGTAAATATTCATAGTGTTGAAAACTTTTGTGCCAATCTTAAAGAATATGGTGGATTTGCAGGATTTAGATATGTTAAGTATGAGACTAGGAATAATGATGAGAAGTGACAAATTGAAGAAGCTATCATCTGCACACTTCTAAAGTTTTGGCTAGCTCCATTAGAACTAGTAAAGTCACTTCCGAGTGAATTATACTTACATATTGATAATAGATGGAAATATGCAATGGACTTAGAGTGTTAAGATATAGCCCTCATGAATCTAACTGAGGGTAAATTGGTTATTAGCTGGAGAGTGATATATTAACAGAGCATACAGTTCGGAAATTACACATAAACAAACTAATTGTTATGAACAGTTGCCTACGTAGGGGCATGTCCATATGTGGCAACTACCACGTATGGACATGTCCCTATGTAGGCAACCTTTCCTCTTGTATTTAAACTGGATTCAATGATGGAGATGATCAATAACTCATGGTAATCAGTCTTCCAAAATTGTTGTCATTATTCTTCGATCCATATTTCACAACATGGTATTAGAGACAACATAGTAAGAGAATAAATTAGATAGCCATATTACTCATAAGCATTTATCGAAAGTAAATAACAAATTGACACAGAGGCTATATACGCAGAGGATATATCCGACTAAGAAAATATTCAAAATGTCAAGTAATATGAGAGTGGAAGATAGACTCGAAGGAGCCTCCAACTTCATTTCTTGGAAGATACAAATCATTGCCATTCTTGAAGAACTAGAATTAGAGTCTTACATAGAAGAAAATCTAGACATGCCAAATGATGAACTAGATAAATCTACCTGGAAAAGGCATAATAATAAAGCAAAGAAAATAATTATTGACTCAGTCAAAGATCATATTCTTCCATCTATAGCCAGACTGTCTAAAGCATATGAAGTATTTAAAACCATTAAAAATACATATGAAGTTAACAATGCGAGCAGAATGTTAACCTTGAAACAACAACTTTTAAACATAAAGATGATACAATATCTACATACTTTTCAAGGATATCTGAAGTAAAAGACCAATTACAAACTATTGGAAATGAAGTAGATGATCAAGAAATCTCTATCATAGCCCTAAGAGGATTACCAATTTCATGGGAATCCTATATTGAATGTATTAGCAGAACACCCCCCTTACCCAAATTTGAACAACTTAAGAAAGAGTGCATTCAAGAGGAATCTCGACTAATCTCAAGAGGATTAGGGCCAAATAAAGAAGGAGAAATCCAAGCACTTAATACAAATACCTTCAACAAAAAGAAAAAGTTCTCCAAATGGAAGAGAGGAAATAAAAACCATCACAAAAGAGATATGTCTAAAATTCAGTGTTACAAATGCAACAAATATGGGCACACTCACAGGAATTGTCCAGAGAGGAAGAAAATGCAAGCTACTCTAGCCGAAGTCAAAGGAAGAAACTCACTTTTCTTCTTAGCCCTATCAAGCGAGATAAATACAAATAAAAACACTTGGATCATAAACAGTGGAGCATCAAGGCATATAACTGGATTTAGAAATCAGTTTGAAACACTTAAGGGGCACTCAAGTGAAGAGGTTACTATTAGAGATAACTCCACATATCCTATGAAAGGAATTGGGACTTGTACTATCAAACTAAGAAATGGAGTATCTCTACAATTAAAGGATGTTTTGTTTGTACCTCAAATAAAAAGAAATCTAGTCTCAATCTCAGGCCTAGCTGATCAAGGATATCGGGTTACCTTCAATGAAGATAAAGTTCTACTCTGGCCTAAAAATACAAATATAAAAAATGCCATAACAGTAGGTTCAAGAGATGGTAGCCTATACAAACTATGCAGTGATCAAAAGGAAGCACTAAATCTTGAAGTTTCAAATAATAATGAATTATGGCACAAAAGATTAGGACACCTAAGATATAGTGCTCTATCCAACATAAAGAAGATTACTTCAGGATTGCCCCAACTAAAATCTGAACACACAGGCATTTGCAAAGGATGTGCCTCGAGAAAGAATGTGAAAGTTTCTTTTCCCTCAAGTGAGTACAAATCAAAAGTTATTTTAGAACTAATTCACTCAGACCTATGCGGTCCCATGTCAACACCATCCCTAACTAGATCCTTATACTACATAATCTTTGTTGATGACTACTCTCGAAAAACATGGATATATTTTCTCTAGTGCAAAGACTCAAATGAAGTACTATATAAGTTCAAAGAATTCAAGGCACTAGTAGAAAACCAGTCAAGGAAGAAAATTAAGGTGTTAAGATCTGACAATGGGGGAGAATATACATCTGACAACTTCAAAGACTTTTGTAATTCTATTGGGATTAAGAGGGAGTATACCATACCATATAATCCACAACAGAATGGAGTAGCAAAAAGAAAGAATAGAACCATAATTGAAGCAGCAAAAGCCATGATGCATGACCAAAACTTACACACTTCATTCTGGGCAGAAGCTTCAAATACAGTAGTCTACATTCAAAACAGATGTCCGCACTCAGTTCTAGAAAACATAACTCCTAAAGAAGCTTTTACAAGGAACAAACCAGACTTAAGTAATTTAAAGATATTTGGCTGTCCCGTATATATACATGTTCCTAAAGAAAAGAGAACAAAACTAGAACCATCCGGAAAAAGAGGTATCTTCATTGGTTATAGTGAAAATACTAAAGGATATTGCATTTACATTCCAAGGAAAAAATCTGTTGAGATAAGTAGAGATGTAAAGTTTGAAGGAAACACTACACTCAAAGAACCCGAGGATGATAACATTACTAAAGAAGAAGAAGATCACATAACTGCGATTGAGAGGGAGAATATCATAGAAAATTCTGAACCTTCAGACACTGAGAGGGAGGACATCATAAGAGCTTCTGAACCTCTTGTTGATAAAAATATTGAAACACTCAATAACAAGACCTCTATGGGCAAGGAAAATAATTGAAGAGAATAATGTAGAACCAAATGAAATTTCCAAAGAAAATAAGAGAACAAGAACTCTAAAATGTTATGGTGCACTTCTAACCGAACTCACAAATTCTGAACCAAAAAATGTCAGAGAAGCCTTATCAAAATAGGCTTGGAAAGATGCTATGGTTGAAGAATATCAATATATACTAAAGAATGATGTTTGGGATATAGTGCCTAGACCAAAAGACAAATCAGTTGTCTCATCCAAGTGGTTATTCAAGATCAAATATGCATCTGATGGCAACATTGAAAAACATAAAGCTCGCTTTGTGGCCAAGGGATTCTCTCAGAAAGCAGGAATTGATTATGAAGACACATTTGCCCCAGTTGCCTAGTATACGTCAGTAAGAACAATCATTGCAATTGCAACATCCAAAGGATGGAAAATTCACCAAATGGACGTAAAGACTGCCTTCTAAATGGTTCAATTGAAGAAGAAGTATATATAGAACAACCAGAAGGATTCACCATACGTGATAAAAATTGCTATGTTTGTAAACTAAAGAAAGCTCTCTATGGGTTAAAACAAGCACCTAGGGCCTGGTATGCAAGGATAGACAACTATCTCTCCAAACTAGGGTACTCCAAGAACCTAGCAGATCCCAACATCTACTTCAAGGCTTCAAATGGCAATATGATTATATTGGTCCTTTACATGGATGATCTTTTGATAACAGGAGAGGATAATCTCATTGAGAAATGTAAGCAAGATCTGGTAGCAGAATTCAATATGAAGGATCTAGGGCTTCTACATTATTTTTTGGGATTAGAAGTATGGCAAAAGAAAAACTACATCTTCCTAAATCAAGGAAAGTACACCACAGATATTCTAACTAGATTTGGGATGATGGAGTGTAAGCCATTAGCTACACCAATGGAAACTAATTTGCACAAGATGAAAATTGAGGTAGAAGATTCAGAACCTATAGATCCCACACTCTACAAAAAAATTGTTGGTTCACTCATGTATTTGGTAAATACTCGTCCTGATATCTGCTATGCTACAAATGTATTAAGTCACTTCATGTGTGAACCTAAGAAGATACATCTAATGGCTGCTAAACACATTCTAAGATATTTACAAGGCACAATCGGACTTGGCTTAAAGTATGAAAATGTTGAGATTCAACTTGAAGGATATTCTGATTCTGATTGGGCCAGAAGTACCACTGACCGTAAAATTACTATAGGGTGTTGCTTCAGTCTTGGTTCTGCTATGATATCTTGGTTTAGTAGATAACAGTCAGCAGTTGCACAAAGCTCCACCGAAGCAGAATATATGGTAGCCTCCATGGGAGCTCGTGAAGCAGTATGGCTAAGAAAGTTATTATTTGGATTATTTGGAAAAACTCTGAATTCAACAATAATTCACTGTGATAATCAGAGCTGTATCAAGCTCTCAGTAAATCCAGTTTTCACAATCGATCTAAACATATTGAGATCCCTTATCACTACATAAGAGATATGGTAGATCGAAACATCATAAAACTAGTGTACATCAGTACTGAAGAACAAAATGCTAATATCTTCACTAAGCCACTTGCAAGATTGAAGATAGAATACTTCAGAAGTAAACTTGGTATGACTAGATTATAATTAAGATTATTAGGATGAAATTCCTACCATGTGTAATTTGTTCATGAATAAGTAACTAAAATGTATATTGCAATATTCTAACTATTTTCAAGAAGATGACAATCTTCTTATGTTTAAGGTTACTATTTCAAGGTGACGATCTTGACAATAGTTGACCAAGTGTCAAGATTGACTACATTAAGTTGTTGTCCCAGACTATGCTGGATATCTTGATCCTAAAGTATATGATCATCTCATGATTGACTTCTTAAGTGATTATCCTGGACTGAGCCGGATATCATGATATTGAGTTTATTGTCATGACAAGACTATATTAAATGTTGTCCCAAATTGTGTCGGAAGTCATGACAGAATATGCTCCCAAGAAAATTACTTAGATCCACTCCTGCTAAGAGGGAGTGTTAAGATATAGCCCTCATGAGTCTAACTAAGGGTAAATCGGTTATTATCTGGAGAGTGATATATTAACAGAGTATACATTTCAGAAATTAAACATAAACAAACTAATTGTTATGAACAGTTGCCTCCATAGGCGCATGTCCATACATGGCAACTGCCACATATGGACATTTCCCTACGTAGGCAACCTTTCCTCTTGTATTTAAACCAGATTCAATGATGGAGACGATCAATAACTCATGACAATCAGTGTTCCAGAATCATTGTCATTATTATTTGATCCATATTTCACAACACAGAGAAACAAATAAGAGAAAGAAGTCTAGTCCATCTATTTCCTGATATGTTTGTAGCAGAAATAAGGGAGCATTTGACAACATACAATTCTAAATTTCTTGTCAAATAGAGAGCCTTAAAATTGATGAATGGGCTATACATCGATGTAGAAAATGAGACAAAAGCCAAATGGCTGGATATCTTCAAATGAAAGGATGTCGGTGAACAATCTCAAATTGAAATTGTTGATGTCACTGAGCAAGATCCTGATGCTACCAAGCAAGACCCGACTGACAATATTCAAATTGATGAAGATGTCATGGATGCAGAAGCATTGGAGCAAGAAATGATAGAAGGCACTACCTATGCAAAACTTGTCTCTAGTGAATCTGTCTTAGAACAAGTTTAGCCTTATCTACCGGCCAAGCCACCTATCTCTATCGAAGCTCCTAAGGATACAGATCAAAGTACCGAAGGTCACAAGTCTGAAGCAGCAAAAGATACAACTAAAGGTCAGAAGTCTCAAGCAGCATCAAGCACTGAAAATGTTACAGCTGAGACCCCTAGTACCGAGACACCCAAGGACACCACAATGGCTACAGGAATCGACCAAAGTGTTGCATCTACCGAGCAACCTATCGAGGGTCTACAAGCCTCACAAGCACTTGTCTTAGTACAAACAACCAAAGGTAAAGAGAAGAAGGCGAGAAAGCATAGTTTCAAGATTGATTTAACTAAACTGATAGTGTTGCCCAATGTGGATATCTCAAAATTAAAAGGGCAAGCACTTACCGATTTCGGTGAACTATGCAAAGCAAAGGCCGAACAAGAAAAACAACTGGCCATTCAAAAGAAGAATAAAGTACTACAGAAGGTGAAGACACTACTAACAGATATGTTACCTTCAGCAACAGTGTCAACCGATGTAGCCATCCACATTCAACTGGATGAACTCCTTACTCAAATAGAAACATCTGGAGTTGATGCATCTGAGTACTTAAGCAAGCTAAAAGATAAAGAGCTTATTGTAAAGATGATAGAAGAGGTACAAAAAGCTCTTGCTATAGGAAAAGTAAAGCTTGTCAAATTCATTGCTGAGTTGTCCCCTCAACTCAAGCATATTCTTTATTTATTTCAGAAACTTTGTACATTTTCCTTATTCATTAAAGATATCAAGAATAAAACTGATGCAATTGAGAAAGAGATCATCGATCTCTCCAGTAAGTTGACCACCGAGCCTAATTAAGTTCAGAATTTTTATACCAAGCTTCAACAGCTCATGGCTCAACAGTTAGAACTCAGAAATGAAGAGCATAAGATTACGATGGATATAACGACCCTTCAGACATTATTCCTTCCTCATCTCTCATCAGTTCAAGAGCAGATTAACCGAGCTACACGCCTATCAACTACACAAGAGGGAAGCACTCTTGATGGCTTAATATCACTATTGGCTAATATTCAAGCACAAAATTCTTTAATGAAAAGTGTAAAGGATGCACTCTCAGTCTCACTCATCGATGCCCGGAACAAGTATAAATCTATTTTTGATCAGTTACCACCCCCGGATGGAAATTAAATTTTTGATGATTGTCAAAAAAGGGGAGTAATACTACATAAGGATACTACATAAGGGGAGTAATATACTATATTTGGAGAGTGATACAGTTTTGGTAACATAGTTTTGAGTATTGTATACAAGGGAGTATACCAAGCAGAGTATGCAGAGCTAGCATAGCACACAAGCACAGAATAGAACTAAGCATGCAAAATCCGAGTAATATATAGAATAATGATAAGAGGAGTATATCTGCATATACTATTTCATTGACTATTGTATATATTGTCAAGTATAGTCATTTTGCAAAGTATATAGATTTTGAGTTATGACTTTGAAAATAGTTTTTGTCAAACATCTCAACTAATGTGAAAAGGGGAGATTGTTACTACTTATCAAGTTGCCATTAGTTTTTATATTCAAAGTCATATTATATGTTCTAGTCGGTTAGCACTACCAAATCATGCAGTCGGTATGCATAGTCTAGTTGGTTACAGAAGAAAGCAGTCATAGAACATAGTGTACACCAAAGCCGTCTACCAAGTATCTTTTTATGGCTACCGAGCAGTAAAGTTAACACACCGAGTGAAACGTGTTACCATATACATTGAACCTAGACATGCATATGAAAACGTGTTACAAGAATCGAGGCACATCTAACCGTTATACATTGGAAATTGCACTAGAAGATTGTGTATGATTACAAGGTCAATCTAACCAATGAAATATTTTTTTTAGATTATTCATTCGAGGAAGCTTGTTTGTAAGATTGAAGCAATGAATTGGATCATCATTTTAAGAGATCTATTTATACAACATGGATTAAAGAGCAAGGTGTGTGCATATATGTATGAAGGAAGACTGTTATAGAGACATAGAGGTCACCGAGAAGGTTTCCAAAGAATAGTCGAAGAACAGAGTAAACAGAAGGGTTTACCGAGTTACTATATGGGTTACTGAGGTATGCTATAAGCAAGGTAATATTATTCTGAGCACATAGAATCTGCTATAATATTTCAGATGTAAAGTTGCAGATGTTTGTAATGATTTTAATGTAATATTGTGAAGTTGAAAAAGAAACCTTTAATAGGGTAAAAGACTCTAACCAAGTCTATAAATTGTAAAACCTCTAACCAGGTGCAGCATTCAGAATAATGTTGTGAAATCCTTTAGCAAGGTAGATCTAATAGATCTTGTTACTAATAACAATGTAAGCTATCCGAAATAGATAAACATGTAGCTCTAACCAAGCATCTTTATTATTGCAGTAGTGAAGTTGTGGGTGCCATCTCCACCACAGTTTTTCTCTCTAACAAAGAGTTTCTGCATAACTAAAATATATGTGTTATGGAGTGAATCATGTATGATGGTTATATGTTTGTTTTAACTTTATTTTATGTTACTGCACTATTCTGTATATGCATAACAATAAGGTTATTATTAAAGAAAAGTTTTGGAGTACTGATTCACCCCTCCCCTCTCAGTAGATTAGCTTTCCATATTGGGCCTAACACCTGGGGTTTATGATTAGAGGCCAATTGGTTGGTATATGATTGGCTATGGTTTAGGGCGTTGTGATGGGTAGTTTTACGTCTTTGTTTCCTTGAAGTAACAAGTTGAAAGCAATCAAAGGGAAATTCTACAAGGTCTTCTAGAGCGTCAGAAATAGGGATGAGGGGTTCAGGGACCAAAGGTGCATGGTCAGGCTTCAGTGGGTTTACTCCATTAATATTGGAACCACGAGCCTCGGTCACCATGTTCACATAGTGAAGAGGAGGATATTTTAGGTCATTAATGGTTTTAGAGTTTACAGAAGTCTCAGCTAAATTATTCTTTTGTTTCCTGTGATTCATAATTGGGCAGTTTTTACGAATATGCCCTTCTTTCTTGCAGAGAAAAAATGCATTCAATCCTCTAAGCATTTCAACTAGACAGACGAACGTGTCTCCATTAATATTTAGGTTTAAAGATGGTGGGATGTCGATTCCGAGCTTAATTGAGACAAGCGTTCTTGTGTCAAGGTTGGGTACTAACCAAGTAGTTTCATCAATCCGAATTTTTTTGTCAAATGATTCCACTAATTGGGGAAGAAAATGCCATAGAAAGGGAGGGACATCTTTGAGGATGACCCACCTGTGAGAGGATAGTGCGAGGACTTCCTCATTAACCACCTTCAGAGACCAGGCTAGGGCTCAAAAGGAGTTATTCCCAACCATCCAGTACTGATGTTTAAGTGGTTCCAATTGGGATTCATGCGAGTTAAAAAAAATGAGGAAAATACCTCTCTGTATTTGTCTACAGAATGTGATTTTAAGCCCTAATTAAAGATTCCATAGATTATGAAGCCAATCATCTATGAATTTCCTAAGTGGGCATTTTTGAGCATCAACACAGGCAAAAAAGATAGCAGTGTCACCTAACCTAATCTTTTCCGAGGCAATTTCATTCAACATTTCAATATTTGGCGAGATGCAGAAGGATTTTGAGGTAATGCAAGGGCACTTACCATCCTTACTGGGTCCTTCGTCTGTAGGAGCCTTAAGGAATTGTGTTGACAAGTGGACTCCATTCACAGGCGGGGTGACGGTCTCAACGAAAGTTTTTTTTAGGGTTGGGTTTGTCTGCGGCGTGGGTTTATATCTATTAATGGTATCTCCATCTAACTCTGGCTCCATTGGAGACCAGCATTATGGTCATGCAGGATGAGCAGATGGGTGGAGTTAACCATATTAATTGTTGTAGAGTAATTAAAATACAAAGCAGGTAAAGCAAGTGGATGAAGTAAGAAAATACAAACTGGTTGGAGGAGCTTAACTCCTCCACATAGATGTTGAGGTACCCACGTTAAACAAATCTTAAAAAAATCAGTTTACATAATTTTCACATATAATCTTCTTAACAAAGATGAACTATACACATTTTATATAACCTATGGTTATGCTCATTTGTTTAAATATATTTAATTCATTTATTTTTCACATACATTATTTTACTAGTTATATTTTCATATCATTCAAATTACAAACTTCTATTAAAATGCTAAAAGGAATCTAAATGCATGACTAAGCAATGATACTATTATTATTGATATATATTTATAATTGTTCATTTCAGATAACATGTCTATTTGTGACATTCCAACAATTCCACCTAAGTATTCATATACCACTTGTTTTTAGATGAAAAAATAAAATAAATTAAGTTAAATCAAGTAAAGAGAAAATAGATTATTATGTATTTTGTAAGTCCATAGTATTGCCACACACTTATTGCAATGAAAATAAATCATTTTATTTCCATTTTCCCATAAAGAATTGAAACACAAATCATGAGTGGTGATTATAATTTTAACATAATATTATAAATATTTTTAAAATTATAATGAAGGTTTTGTCCATTTTGTGGTATAACTTTGTCTTAGAGTTCTTAAATTTTAAATATGATTTATTTTAACACACCAAAAAAAATTTAAAATAAATATATTATTTTAAAAATTTAATAGTATTGAATAATTTTATTTTTTTTGAAAAAATGATAAGTAATTGGATTTCAAAAAAAAAAAAAATTTTAATTGATTTTTATAATCAAATCTTGATATTTTGAAATTTATATATTTATCATCTTTTTCAAATTTATGTTCATGTAAAATAGATCTATATTACTTTTACAATTGCACAATAAAATATTAAAAAAAAAAAAAAAAAATTAAATTAAATTTATATTCTTCTCCTTTACTAATCCATATGAACCAACTAAAATAAAAATTATTACAATTTGCTTAATAGAATGGTGTATTTAAAAACCAAACCTAACTAAAATGAGTTATCTAAGATTCAAGATAGAGAAAATAATCTATATCATATATTAGTAGTTTTATTTTATTTGGAAGTGAATTACAAATATTAAATAAATATTGCATAATCATCTTAGAATAATAATTATATAATTTTTGGTTATTCATAATCTTTATTCATTATCATTGAATTAAACTATTAAATGTTTTAAATATGGTCCATTATAATTTAACAAATTCTTCAAATATGTTTCTAGACATCAATGATTTAATATTATATTAAAATTTTACACATGAACATACTATTTTGGATAGAAAAGTTCAATTAGATTAGATTAGATTTATGAGTTGGAAGCTCAATCACATTTATAAGTTTGAGTTGGAACTTGCTAGCTAAAAAAATATTTCAATGTGTGGTAGAGTGGTGCATTTGAAACCAATCCTACCTCAAATAAGTTATTTAGGAGTCAAGATTGAGAAAATAATTTATACAATATATTTAGAACTTTATTTTATTAGTAGGTGGGTTAAAATTATTAAATAATATATAATTTTTTTGTTATTTTTAATCTTGATTTATTATCACTAAATTAAACTATTAAATGTCTAAATAAGGCGAACTTGACCATCATAATTTAAAAAATTATTCAAAAATATTTATAAACTTATGTATAAATTTGAGTTTGCAATTACAAAAGTGAATAAAAAAATTAGACATTCAAAAAAATAATCTAACTCCTACATATATAATAATTGTTTATTTGATCTTATAATTAATTATGTATCATTTAAACCACAATAACTAATAACAAATTAAACTAAATTAAATAAAATAACATAAATATATTTTAATTCTATTTAAAAATTGAAAAATTTAATCAAAATATTTAATTATGTGAACTACAAGTTTTCTTTTATTTTATTATTTGCCTCACATCCTCTTGACATTTACCAATTTTCTTATTCATCCACTCACTTTCTACTCACAATTTGTAGCATGAATACAAAAATAAAACCACGTGAGTTACCCTAAAATATTTTTTTGTACACTCTCTCCACTCTATTTTATCAGCACTATATATTCATTTCAACTCACGATTAGTCTTAATAAGATTTTTATTTAAATTGTTTTTTTATAAAACTAATAATATATATCAAATATTAGATTGCATGGAGTCTCTAATATATGCTATTGTAGTTGAAGATGGATATTTAATTACATAATATATATTGTCATTATGTGTATATACAGAATATATACTTTCATATACATAGTTTTGTAAAAAAAAAAAATAGTTTTAGTTGTCACTTTATTCATCTAATATGTGGAAAGATATTAGAAGTTACTACAATGAATTTATCAATGTGATTGAAATAAATTATTTTTACTCTCTGAATTACTAGATCTATTTTTAGCATAAGTACCATACCTTTTTATTATGGGTAAAACAAGTTTAGAAGGAACCCAAAACCCCTTAAATAAACCTACTTATAAGATAACCGATACTAACCAGCAACAAAACCAAGGAACAAAATATTACAGAAAGATATACACAACAGCCCATAGTAGAATTAAAGAACAAAAAGCTACCTCAAAAGAAAGAAACAATAACCCAAAGAACAAAAAATAACAAACATGCAACAAAAACTAGACAAACAATATACACAACCAAAACTACTTTAACATATTCAAGGTACTAGCAACTTGAAGCTCTTGCTGGTATATGTTCTATGAAGTTCATACAAGTTTGATATGTTCTTTTTTGCTTCCATAAATTTATTCTTACCTAGAGTCCTAACATATATATAGATACACCCACGTGTGTGTGTGTGTTTTTCTGGATTGCCATAGCCCTAGCCACCACTAGACACAAGTAGCATGAGCTAGACTATTGGCCACCTCTTCAACATCCCCCATGTTATTCTCATGCCACTCCTCTCTCTATCCCAATACAACCAAATTTTGTTCCTCATCCTAAATATTGTCCTCCTCCTCATCCTCCAAGGTGTTGTTAATATTTATTAAATTATCAAAATTGAAATTAAAACATATTATTGTAGCTAAGGAAAAAAATCAAAATAAATTGTAATCCTTGTTCAACTTATTCATAATTCTAGTAAGAATTTAGAATTTAGAATTTATTTGTAGTAGATTCTTTTTTATTCCCTTAATCTTTCAACTCAACACATAACATTTTCTATATTTCTTTAGCAAAAAGAAGTCAAAGAAAATATGCCTTAGAGTTTCAAGTTTCCTACAAATGTTACAAACTTCAATATCAGCATATTAGATAATAAAACATAAAATTTTCTTACTCTAATATGTAATGGTATAAGTTTATTGTATAGGTTATTAAAGGTTCAATATGATTATATTCTAACAAATTAAAAATAATTTAAATAAAATTTAAATTTAATGCTAAAAGTATTAAAAATTAAATTATACAATATAATTAAATATTTTATTTAGTTTTATGATAAATTTTTGTAAGTAAGTAATTGTATTTCAATAGATTTTTGTTTTTTTATTAGTAGTTGTGTTGGGTTAGTATTATTGCAATTAGTTTAGTTTAATTAACAAAAATAAAATGAAATAACTTTACACGTCACTATTATTAATACAAAGAAAAAATTAAATGATATGATAAGTTTTATTAGTAGGAAAGCATAGGTAAATATAATCATATAAAATTGAATTATATCAGTATAAATATAATAATTTTAAATTTTAAAATAATAATTAGTAAGTTGATATTATATACTATATATAAATAGTTTTACATGAAAAAAAAAAAAGGATGAATAAATTAAGTGAAGATCAAATATATATGTATGTAGTATATGGTAGATCTTTGTTAAGTGGAGAGACTTTATACAGTCACAGACGGGTGAGAGCCCGTGTCAACATTTCCGGCTGTGTTAACATTTCCGGTAGTAAGATTTATGTCACTGTTATAAATATTTTCCGTCAAACAGAAAAAATCTTTATAAATTATTCACAAATAAATTTGTCACGGTTCATATAGGAAATGAAATTGGTGTGAGATATACACGGCACGACTTTTGAAACCATTTTCGCTAACTGAATCCTAAATGAATCTTGAATTGAAACCATATTCGCTAACTGAATCTTGAATTGAAACCATATTCGCTAACTGAATCCTAACTGAATCTTGAATTAATTTATCTGAAGAGTTTTTGAGTTCCGCGGATCTTAAACTTATTCTTCTTGCTTTCCAAATACAAAGCACCACTCTCTTTTGTGTTGGCAGAAATAGTTGAAACAAAGCAAATTTGTGGTGAATCCTGGTTTAGAAGGATTAAGATTTTTAACAATAGTGACTATGACTATGTCTCACCTTTGCATGAAGTAGGAAGTTTGTCTACTTGGCATTTATGGCATTTAACGATGTTGCAAAACTCTGTAGTGGGGTTTATCACAGTAGGGTGGCAAAAATAAATCTGGAATTTGAATAAATATATCTCTCACAAAAGAAATAAGTTTCCAAAGAAGCATATATAAATGTACCGGTTCAGGTAAATCAGTATCTGGAGGACGCTCTTGAAATTGGAGACTTGGTGCAAATGGTATTTTATTAATATTCTCAAGAACTTTGGACTTGTCAAAGGAAGAAAAATAATGTATACCGAATGCCACAATGCAGTGGCCTTAATTGATAAATAGGACAATAAAATAACTAAGTTTTCGTATTGCAAAAGCCCAATCAATTTTACAGAATTTGTTAAAAAAATGAGTCAACCATGGAAAGAGAGAAGTTCTAACAAACCCAATTTTATCCAACTATCGTTTTAAATTTTTGTTTTTCCATAATGTATGGAGCCACATCAATACTATAATCTGGTCCAATTATCAATCTCCATCCACATTTTATCCTTATGCATCTCATATATATGTAGATGGTATTCTTAATCATTCAGTACTAGATTGATATCAATCTGAATATTTAAAAATTGTTCATTCTTTCGATTTGTGTAACATTAGTTCAACAAAGCATAATAAACATGAAAATGTGTAATATGTATAAAGAAAAAATGGGACATTGATTAAAAAATATTAAATCATTCACAAACATATAAACAAAAAATATATATATATATATCAAAACTAATTATGAGTAAAAAATATTGGTTAATAAAAATATATTAAAACTATAATCACAAACCTACTAAAACTCTCAACCAAATTGAACCCAAACCTTAAATTTTAGCCTAATCCATACAATAAACCTAATAAAACCATAAGCCTAAACCAAATGAACCCCTATTTGAACCTTAACCTTATATACAACACAACCCTATTCTTAAAGAAAATTAAACTCAAATATTGAACCAAATTTAACCTTACGAAATTGAACTATAAACCTAACACTAAACCAAAATAAACCCTAACTTTAAATCATATTGATCCCTAACACTAAACCAAATCAAATGCCAACTATAAAACTAATTGAATTATAAATCAAATTGAGCTCTAACTCTATATCAAATGTAACCTTAACCATGGCCTTATGTAAAACATTTTGATACAATATTTTCTATATATATATATATGTGTGTGTGTGTGTGTGTATTTTGCTTTTCAATTTGGCATTGTTGTCAAAGGGGAGTAGAAATATGTATATATATTGTGAAAATTTTGTATTTAAGAAAAACACTAACCCTATATAAAATTCAATCGTAACCTTATATTGAATTCAACCCAAACCTTTCAACAAATTAAAATTTAACCCTAAAACTAAACCGAACTAAACCTTAACCTTAAAACTAAGCCAAAGTGAAACTTAAAAATATTTTTAATCAATAGTGTTTACATGCTCATATTCTTACTTTAGGAAAAAAATAATTTGATTTTAGTAATTACATAGCCTATTTGGGATTTTACCAACATTCAAAAAGTGTTTACATTATCATATTCTTACTTTTAAGGTGAAAATAATTTGAGTTTAGTAATTACATAGTTTATTTCATTTCTAATATTTAGATATAATTTGTGTTCTTTTATGTAGTTTATTGATTATATATAATATCTATTTATTTAGCTAAATTCAAGATTAGTATCTTAAAGATTGTTAGGCATGAAAACTTTTTATAATTAGAGGGAATTAATTTTTATAAATTTTCAATATATGCCTCTTTATATAATTAATGTAATTATAAATTTATTATTTATTTTTTAAAATATATTCTATTTTATGATTTATTTAATTCAAGATTAGTTTCTAAATGTTAGTTAGGAAGGAAAACCTTTTCCCTCTATTAAATAATTAAAAGAGAATTATGTTTTAATAGTGTCTCTTTTATAAATAATTAATGTAAATATAAATTTATTTCTAATTTTTTAAATATTATAGATTTATCTTTTAATATATATTTTACAATGTTCTTACTTTAAATATATAAATTTAATAAAAAACTCATGAGTTATATTATAATGTAAATAATATGGGCCCAAATAGTAGCTCTATTTGAACACTTTATGTAACCATAATTGAATATTAACCTAATTGAACACAAAATCAAATTAAAGCCTAACCTAAAATTCAATTAAACATTAAAATAAATTGAAACCTAACCCTAATAATAAACCAAAATGAACTCTAATTTTAAACCTAATTAAACCCAACCCTAACCATATATCACATTGAAGCTAAATCCTAAACTAGGTTTCACCCTAACCCCAACATTAATCCAAATGGATCACTATCAATAAACTAAATTGAAGTTTAATCCTAAACCAATTCAAATAAGTTACACCAAATGCAACCAAATTAAACCCAAATATTCAACAAAATTCAATGAATCCGAATCATATAAACATTATACCAAATTGAATCACAATAATAAAAAAAATATCCTAACACAAACACTAAACCAATTTGAACCCCTAACACTAAAAAAATTTGTACTCAATTGAACCATAAACCCTAACATGGAATTTAATTAAAAAATAAATAAAAAAATTAAATGATAACCCTAAACCTAATTAAATTGAATGATAAATAAAATTAAACTCTAACTCTAAACTTAACCTCTATTTAACTCTAATCCTAACATTAAAATAAATGGAGTCCTATACAAAATTAAATGCTAAAGGAAATTAATATCGTCACCATAAAACTAAACCAAATTAGATCATAATTGAATAGTAAACCAAATTGCACCATAACTCTAAACACAATGGAACCCTTACACTAAACTAAATTGAGCCCTAGACTAAATTGAACCCTATACCTAATTAACCCTAACCATGTACTAAATTAATCAATCAAAACCATAAACTAAATAATGCCATAACTATAAAACTAAACCAAACTGAATACTGTACCAAATGAACACTAACCCTATACCAAATTGAAGAAAATCCATAAGACAAATTCAATTATAACCATGATACTAATTGAAATTGAACCCTAAACCTCAACCTAATTGAAAATTAAACTAAATTGAATCCTAATTCTAAAGCAAATCCAATCTAAATTTTAAATTAAATTGAACCCTAAACCTAATAGTAAACCAAATTGAACCCTAAACATAGCACTAACCCAAGTTAAATTGTAACCCTAAGCCTTATTAAATCCTTATCCTAATATTTAAACCCTAGCACTAAACCAAATTGAACACTAAACCTAGACCTATCTAAATATCAACTGTAAATTGACAGTAAAATTGAAAACCTAATCCTAAATTTGCACTAAACTATATTGAATTAAAATAAAATTGAATATTAATTTTACCATTAACCAAATTAAATCCTAACACTTATCCTAATTAAACACTAATTAGATTAAACCCTAAGCTTAAATAAACACTAAACCAAATTGAACCCTAATCCTAAAGAAATACTAAACTAGATTTAATTGAACCACATTGAATATTAGTTCTATAACCATAAATCATCCCATTAATCAAAATTATAACCATAAACCAAATTAAATCCTAACTCTTATCCCCATTAAACAATAACTAGATTCAACTCTAATGTAAAATTTACACTAAACCAAATTTAACCCTAATAAATAAACACTAAACTAGATTGAATTGTAACCTTAAATAAAATTTTACCCTGGCCTTAACACTAAATCAAATTGGATGTGGAAACTATGAAGGTTAACCAAGAGCACAAATTTGAGAAGCTGGAAGAAGATGTGAGTGAGATCAAGGAAAACCTAAACAATATAGTGGAAATCAGTAGGTGATTTGGAAAAGATTAATTCCATGATGACTAATTATAGAACCAGGATCGTCGCCAATGACCCTTCCATGGGAGAAAAGAAGAAAAAGATTGCTTTGGAGGGTGGACAGAGTGCTACTATTGGGAATATTAGTTCGGGTCCATATACTAGAACCAAGAGCCAGAGCCACAACCAAGGAACCTCGAGATTCATCATGGAGGACTTGGAGAAAATTAATAGGACTATTATTCAGAAAAATACTGAATTGATGCACTCTCTTAGTTGAGTGCGTGGTCCTATTTTTTGGTTCATCTTTTTGTTTTTTGCTGTCAGTCTATTTGGGGCTTGTCCCCTGTTCTACTTAGTTTTTTGATCTGGTTGGCTGCTGGCCTTGGTCTGTAATACTTTGGGTTTCAGGTCCCTATAAAAATTGTTTATCTATATCAAAAACACTAAATAAAATTGAACCCTAACCTTCAACTGAATTTCAAAACCCTAATCCAAAAACTAAACCAAATTGACACCTAACACTAAACAAAAACTAACTATAACACTAAAGCAAATGAAACCCTAAGACTAACACTAAACCAAAACAAACCCTAATACTAAAATGAATGAAACCCTAACCCTAACTGTAGTACCACTACCCTATTAGACCTTGTTTGACCTCATTGACCAAGGTTGACTTTTATGTGGCTTATGTGGATCGTGGATTTATTGTGTTGTGTATTCTATTATTATGTTTAAGAGTGTGATTAGGTGAATTTGATTATGCAATATTGCTTTTTTGATGAGTAGTTGTGAACTCTACTTCTGTATCGTATTTTATTAATGAATAAATTTTAATTTTATTTATGTTTTCCTAACGATAGACTAACACATCTGCTTAATGTATATGTCGTCAGGGTATGTGAAAGTGTATGGGGTGTGAGGAGATGATTTTACTTCACTCACTTCAGTGAGACAAGGAACCTCATGATTCTCCTTCACCGGTGTGTTTATTATGTTTATGTATATATGCATATGTGGTTTGTTGATGCAGGAAAGTGTAGGTACAAGTATTGTGTAGTTACAAGGTATCGTCTCCACCTAGCTCCACAGGTCTGAGCGTCCCTAATTAACCTAATGGAAGTGGAGGAGGTAGTTCTAAGTCCCTAATGTCATCATTAGCCCTGCTAAATAGTGAGCATCATCTGAATATTATGCTTTAAATATTTAATTATTTAATGTGTGTTAGTATGCATTTTTAAATAAAGGGATTATATTAAATAGAACCCCTTTTTGTATTATTGATGGGTGAGTTAAATTGCTCAAGTGGTTAAATTAGATTAACGAATTATATGATTTAATTATTATCAAATTTGTGAAATTGTAATTATGTGATGTATTTTGCATATATGAAAATAAACATTTTAGAAAAAGAAAATAAAATATCCCACCTTTGACTTTTAAATGGAAATTTGGATTTTAGAAAATTTGAAAAATAGGAATTTTTGGGAAAACTATTCTATTTGACCTGGGCATTCATGGGAATGAAGAGGAGAAATTTGCATACAAATTTTGGGGTTTTTTTAATTGCTTGAGGAATCCCTACAATTATTTGATGTGTATTTAACGCTCTATAAAAAAAAATATAAAAAAATATTATACAAAAAAAATAAAACATATATTTAATGTGGCAAGTGGGGAGCACGAGGCTCAACCCACTTACCACAAAGTGGAGTGTGGTCCCCATTGTATGGCGAGCGCTCCCATAAAGCAGGGCAGTCTCCCATACATGGGGAACATTCTACCCACGTGGTGGGCCAGCCCATGTGGGCTTCAAACAACATCTAAATAAAGTTTTTTTTTAATATTTTTTTTTAATGTGGTTTATACTAATATTTAATTTAATAAATATTAATTCAACAATTGGTTTTAATTAATATTTACTTTAATGAATATTAATTAATAAATATTGTTATTAATATTGTTTAGTGAATATATATATATATATATATATATTAGTGGATTACATAATATATTATTTGGGAATTTGGAAATTATGTAATATATTATGTTAATTGGGGAATTTCAAAAATAGAAAAATGGAAAAAAAATAGATATAATTGGAAATGAAATTATATTTCGTTTTTGGTGTAATATACATATATTCAATATATATATACATGTAAAATATAAATTGGGTTTAATCATAGAAATTAATTGATTAAATTTGATTGGTTACAAACGCAAATTATTTTGGGAAAATGAAGTTTATATTTATGTTTAGTCAATATGACATTTATCAAAAAAAATATTTTGATTTAAGTATTGAATTTAGTTTTCAAATGTATTTTAAATATTATTTTCATTAACTTGAAAATTCAAACTTAAATGATATTTGTGATAACCAAATTGGCATTAATTGAAATTAATTTATAATTGTCTTTAAATGATGGTTTATTTGAATGTATGTTTACTTAGATTGTCTTCATGCGCTATTCCATAATGTGGTGTTCTTTTCATGAAAACTTCAGTTATTGAAAACTGCAAGCAGAGGACATTAGTGTTTAATTATATTTTGAGAGAACACTATGATTCCTTAATATGGATGAAATTTAGATTACAAGTAGATTTGTTTGAGTGTTTACTTCGAATGGTGAAATTTTAATGTTGATTTGGTTAGTCATTCTCGTGTCATGATGGCATGTTGTTGAATGTAAGTTTATTGTGCAAGTTGAATTGGTTAAGTGTTGGTTGTGATCGTACTTGTCTTATAGTGGTTTTGGTCTTGTTTTGTGGATAGATCAGTTGTTCGTTTCACACCTCCAATTGGTTAATCTTGGTAGAGGGTTTATTTTATCATGGTGTTCTTCAGTTTTCTTTTTGAGCTCCTTGGGTTGGTTAGCTTTTGTGTTTTGCGATGGGGTTCTTTGGAGGTTGTGTACTGTCATAAGGAAGAGTGGTTTTTGAGTTGGGGCCATGTTGAAGTTCCTAAAAGGGTAACCTAGGATGGGGGTTGAGGCTAATGGAGCCTTGCCAGAGTTCATACCAGTTATGAGATGACACTCTACCCTTATGGTCACTAGTGTGTAGTCATGTGTTGGCTTTACTTGGAGCACTCTTGTGAGAGTCATGTGTTGAATGCTTATGTCTTGTGTAAGTACCCAATGTACATGTGAGTCCAGGTAATGCTTGTTGTGGCTTGCTTGAGGGCCTTAGTACTATCTCCTAGGGGTGGTTCCTTTTTGGGCCACATGGTCGAGTGGTAGTGCCACTTTCCATTGGGTTTATTGTTCATGCCTCCTTTCGATGGATTAGCTTTGCAGGTGCTCCCAATGTTCCTCTTGGAATTCATTTCATTCCATGTCTCTGATGGATCTTTTATTTATCTCAGATCATTCATGTATCTCTTGGACCCTATGTGTTTATATGTATTATTTGATTTTGGTCACCTTGATGGAAGGATGTAATTGATGTGAACTTAATGTATTTTTCATCTCTTATTTATTAGAATGGTCTTGCACTTGAAGTGGACCCGAAGATGTAGCCCATTAGGGGTGTGTAGCGTCCTAAAATTGCGACACTTGCAATTTCGACTGCATTTCGGTCTTCACGATGGCGACGCAACACGCAACCTGAATGGAGACCCCAAAACTTGCTCACGACACTGAAAACTGCATTTTTCATGCACCCTGGCCTGAACCTCCTTTGCACCCCGCTGTCCCGGAGGTGGGACCAGAGCGCCCAACGCCCTGGTCCCTCAGGACCAGGGCGTACAGCGCCCTGGTCCCTCAGGACCAAGGCGCCCAGCGCCCTGGTCCTCCAAGACCATGGCGCCCAGCGCCCCGGTCCCTGGGTCCTATTTTGGGCCCGGTTTCCTAAGTGATATCGGGTCTTTTTTATTGCAATTTGGAAATATACTTCCCTGGTCGGCCTAAGGTCGGGAAAATCAGTCTATCAGCCCTAATTGACAAGTATATAAACTACATTTTTCTCTCTCATTTGGATAAGACATGGATGAGGAGGATATGTGTAAAAAGCGTGGAAACTATACTCAAGCATTCAAGCATTCAAGCAATTGATCATTTCAAGTCTCCATTCAAGGCTAAGTGTTGCATTCAAGTCAAGGATTCAACTATTGAAGAGGAGATCACTTATTACATGCTACATACTACAACATACAACATCTAAACCTTCGCACATAAGGATACCAACATCCTTAGAACAAGGTATTAGTACTTGTTTTACATTACAGTCATTTACATTTACAGCTCTTGCTCATTTCTTGGTTAATTCCAAAACCGGGGTTTGACCTAAAGGCAAACCCCTAATCCCTAACCCCCCAATTGTCTTCGCTTTTCTGTGTGTAGGTTGCAGGTATGCGGCTGAGATTGAAGATTTGGAATCCTTGTGCAGAGACGAACCGATCCCACTTCGTTTCGCGGATTTTTCGGAGGACCGTGGCGCCGGGCGCCATCGTCCCGACAACTTTTCCTCAAATTTGCAGGACAGCGCCGTATCAACATTTTACTGCTAATTCCAGGTCCGCAGCTTCATCCTATAACCTAAACTCAGTTTATAAGCAAATCTTTATGACTTTCTATGCATTCTTAGCTTAATTTCCCTAAAACAACATTCTTTACAAAAGAGGGTAGATTTGCTTTCCAAACCCTTGAAATTCATTTAGCATCCAATCCTACATTGTGTGGGATTGGATCTTATGAGTTTCAACCCCTCTTTTGAATGTAAAGTCTTCCCCCTAAGTGAAAACCCATCGAATCCTAGCGAACCTCCCTTCTCTCTCCTCGGAGTTAGAAGAGGGGAGACCAACTAGGGTTCGACAACGATTTTCCGCTTTACATTTTGGTGAACCCGACGTGAACATCCTTTCTGATTTTTCATGCTTAGATCTGAAAATTGATTCCTTGATTACATTTCCATGTTTGATCTTTTGCAAAATTTTAGAGGTGATTGCATAAAAACCCTAAATTTTCTTTTTAAGCAATTAAACTTGTGAAATGTTTAATTATTAATGCTTGCTTCAGATCTGCTTTTCTATTATAAATTATCAATTCATATCTGTACTTTAATTTTGAAAATTAAGTGGTTAAATGTCAAAACCCTAATTTTTGAAACCCTCTTAATTCAACCTTTGTCCGACAATTTGACCGATCAAAACATCTCCAAATCAGCTGTAACTTTGGATTCTGTAATAAAATCACAATATCTTTCATCCCTGAAAATTTGGAAAAAAGTTGCGAGGACCGTGTTGCACTCCGAGCGCCATCGTCCCCGACATTTTTTCCAAAATTTCGGGAGCGAGATCTTGCTGTATTTTCCTGCTAAAATCCAAAATTTTGGCTGATTTTGTCAATTATAACACTTTCAAAATTACAGTCAAAGTTGGTCTTGTGATTGCTTGGTCTAAGGCTCCTAAACATTCAAAAATTATCGAAACTGAAATTTTGTGTCAAAATTGTGTTCTTACTATCCTAAATCTGAAAAGTGTGTTTGCATTCATTTGAAATTTCAGTGCTTTATTCAAATTCTTGCAATTTGTGACTTTTGAAATTAAGTGCTTAATTACAACAACCTTGATTTCCGCTTTCAAAATTGAATTTTGCGTGAAATTGAGTCAATTTTCAAAATTCAAAATTTGCATTGCTCTTGACATTCCCTCTAAAATCATAAAATCATCCCCTATGGTTGACTATCATAGGGTCCCACCACCTTATTCTTTAGCTTCTTTCAATAACATCGCACCTCCATCTCAATCTAACACACCTAATATGAACTCTTCGACCGAAGCTACCATTAATAATCTTGCACAGACTGTCTCTTCTTTACAGCAACAAATTGCCTCTATGAACCAATCTAAGTTTAGTGTGCCTACATTTGATGTTGCGAGCCCACTTTCTCTTGACATTGTTCGAGCTATTCCTCCTAAGCATGTTGAAATCTCGCATCTGGAGCTTTATAATGGTAAAGGAGATCCTCTAACACATGTTAAGACTTTTCAAACAATTTGTACTGATTTTGCTTACGACCCAAGGTTGCTTGCGAAACTATTCACTAGAACATTAAGAGACAAAGCCCTACAATGGTATTGCTCGTTGCCTTCTTATTCTATTACTTCTTTCGAACAACTTGCAAATGCTTTCATTCAACAATTTCAAAACAATATAAGTCCTAAAGTTACTTTGATTGATTTAATGCATTGTAAACAAGGTGTTAAAGAAAAAGTGACTGATTTCATTGGTAGATATAAGCATTTGTATGCTCAAATTTCCTTTCCAGTGCCTGATAATGATATTCAAAGAATCTTTATTTCTAATTTGCAAAAAGATATTCGAGACAAACTCCTGTTTTCTGAGTTTACTTCTTTCCAACAGTTGTGTGCCACTCTTCACAATTATCAACTGACTGTGAGTCAAATGGAACAATCACATCCTATTGCTCCGAGTGGTAAGGGTGATAGCAGTCAACAACCATTTGGGAAGTTTAAACCGAACAGAGATTCCATCAAATTCAATGAAAACATCATCAACAACAATGTGAATGCAGCATCAGGTGTGCCTCCTATTTCTAAATTTTTCAGGAAAGAAAGAAAGTATACTCCTTTGAATGAATCATTGCATGATATTATGAATAAGTTATTGGGACAAAATGTGCTTACTCTTCCTCCTATAAGACAAATTGATCCTGCAAAGATTACTTCACCTTATTTTGATCACAAAGCTTTTTGTCATTTTCATCGTCAGCCTGGGCATGATACTGAAAAATGTTTTTCTTTAAAGGGTAAAATTCAAGATTTGATTGATAATAATACTATTTCTGTTTCCGGAGTAAATGATAAAGGCAACACATCTGTAGCTCCTCCTAACCAAAATCTTCAGATTTTTACTGATCCATTACCTTCTCATACCTCTCATACCTCTAATGCGATTGAGGCTAATGATTCCCCTTTCTCATCTGATGGTCTTGTGTCTATGACTCCGAATGTGATTAACTTTGTAGAGCAGCAAGAAATCCCTAAAGAACATTCCATCACATTTGATTCTAGTGAAACCATTAGAGCACCTGATGGTCCTTTATACATAGTTGCAAAAGTCAAAAATATACCTTGCCGTGGAGTGCTTATTGATCCTTCGTGCATGGTTAATGTTATTACTGAAGAATTTCTTTTTACTTTGCAATTGAATCAAGTGATCTATGACAAAACAGATGTGATTGTGAAACTATTTGATGCATTTTCTTCTCCTGCAATTGGTTCTATTACATTGCCTATTGAGGTCCATAATAAATCTCTTGATGTGAACTTTGCTATTATTCCTTCTTCCGAACAATTTCGTGTGAAGCTTGGCTATCCTTGGCTATCTTCCATGAAAGCTATTGCTTCTCCTATTCATAAGTGTTTAAAATTTCCCCATAATGGTGAAGTTGTTACTGTCAATCATAGTCTCTTTAAACCAGCTGAAAGAACCTCTAGTGTTCCTATTGATTACTTTTGGCCTAAACAATTCCAATCTCTTCCTCTGCGAAGTGATCATCTTTTTAAATCTTATCAAAAGTGGAAAACAGATATGATCCTATCTCTAAGTGAACCTAGAACACCTAAACTTGACATTCCTATCATTCTTGAGAAGGAAATTCTTCCTTTGAAAGACAAAACTAATGTCTTTCCCCAAGAAGATACCCAACCCGTCCCCATGGATGTAACTATGTCTATGCCTAATAAATCTTCTAAGAGTAGATCTATACCTCCTCGTCATGATGGACTTGGTCTTCTCCCTAAACCAAAAATTCCTCCTTTATATGGAGCAGTTCCTCCTCCTGCCTTTTATAGAGAGAAGAGACCTTCTTCTTCTCCTATTATCCAACCTAAGAGACCACAACCTAAACACCCAAGTGATAAGGATGAGAACATTCCTCCTCCTCTATCTTCTACACTTCCTACTAAGACTAGACGAAATCGTTCTGCACGCGAACGCCGACAAAAGCGTCGTCTTAGAGCTCAAACTTTACAATCTCCAAAAACACCTTCAACAAGCATTATTCCATTTTCTCCTCAGCCGGATATTGAGCCTAAATCTCCTAAACATAAGATGCATGATGGTCTTGATCCTGTGCGAGTTAAAGATCCTATTTTTATAAATCTTGATGATGATATAGATGAAAATGTTATTCATGATGAAAATGTTACTCCTCTTGCTTCTGACAGTGAATATGAACTTGTTGATGTTGATAACCATTTATCTAATGAATTTTCAAAAGCACTTATCCTAGCTCCTAGACAAGAACAACGTGGCTTGGAACATGAACATAGCCCTTGTTTGGATCTTGTGATAGCTCCATCTGCTGTGTTGGATGTTCCTCCTCTAGCGTGTTCCCTGCCTTCCCGAAACATTGATCAGCAAGATCGGGGGGTAGATGACGTGCTAGACTAGTTACATTAGCATGGCAGATTCTCTCCCCCTCTCTTTTGTTACTTCTTCTATATGTTATTCTCATTCTTCTATTTGTTGTCCTTAGTGTTGTCTACTTGAGGACGATGCAAAGCATTGAGATCTCTTTGGTCTCTCTCATGTTGACTCAAAAGACACATGTGTTCCCTTCTTCTAGGTGACCTTCCTTGATTGGGGAATGAAGAACAATTATGCATACATACATATGATATATACATGACTTATCATACAACATACTGACCCCGAGGAAAGAGAAGTCACCTCGTGCTTTGTGTTTGTGTTCATTATCCTTAGGTTTATCTCATACTTGGGGGCTAAATCTTTGCGATAACGTGCTCCTTTCCTTTCTCATTTTCTATGTGTATCACTACGTTAAAACAATCACCCCCGTTGAGGCGTGTGCAATCGCTTTAACGTAGGGGGGCATACACCCTGTCTATCCTTTCAAGATACCTGAAAATTTCTTGGCGAACTTAGCTTTGCCTTGAAAATTTTTGGTATTTCTTTTACATGACTCATAGTGAGGGAACCTTACTACTGACAGTCATGGTTCTCCCTCGTGATCTTCCCTTTTACTTTGTCAATCGAAGTCGTAAGATCCTTAGTCCACTGGGGGCTTGGTGTGTCTTGCCTCCTTGACGTGGTGAAAGTCTTTCAATGTTGTTTCCTTGTACTTTACCGGAAGTATGAGCATACATACTCCCGCTAAAGTGGGGGCTAAATGTAGCGTCCTAAAATTGCGACACTTGCAATTTAGACTGCATTTCGGTCTTCACGATGGCGACGCAACACGCAACCTGAATGGAGACCCCAAAACTTGCTCACGACACTGAAAACTGCATTTTTCATGCACCCTGGCCTGAACCTCCTTTGCACCCCGCTGTCCCGGAGGTGGGACCAGAGCGCCCAGCGCCCTGGTCCCTCAGGACCAGGGCGCCCAGCGCCCCGGTCCCTGGGTCCTATTTTGGGCCCGGTTTCCTAAGTGATATCGGGTCTTTTTGATTGCAATTTGGAAATATACTTCCCTGGTCGGCCTAAGGTCGGGAAAATAAGTCTATCAGTCCTAATTGACAAGTATATAAACTACATTTTTCTCTCTCATTTGGATAAGACATGGATGAGGAGGATATGTGTAAAAAGCGTGGAAACTATACTCAAGCATTCAAGCATTCAAGCAATTGATCATTTCAAGTCTCCATTCAAGGCTAAGTGTTGCATTCAAGTCAAGGATTCAACTATTGAAGAGGAGATCACTTATTACATGCTACATACTACAACATACAACATCTAAACCTTCGCACATAAGGATACCAACATCCTTAGAACAAGGTATTAGTACTTGTTTTACATTACAGTCATTTACATTTACAGCTCTTGCTCATTTCTTGGTTAATTCCAAAACCGGGGTTTGACCTAAAGGCAAACCCCTAATCCCTAACCCCCCAATCGTCTTCGCTTTTCTATGTGTAGGTTGCAGGTACGCGGCTGAGATTGAAGATTTGGAATCCTTGTGCAGAGACGAACCGATCCCACTTCGTTTTGCGGATTTTTCGGAGGACCGTGGTGCTGGGTGCCATCGTCCCGACAACTTTTCCTCAAATTTGCAGGACAGCGCCGTATCGACATTTTACTGCTAATTCCACGTCCGCAGCTTCATCCTATAACCTAAACTCAGTTTATAAGCAAATCTTTATGACTTTCTATGCATTCTTAGCTTAATTTCCCTAAAACAACATTCTTTACAAAAGAGGGTAGACTTGCTTTCCAAACCCTTGAAATTCATTTAGCATCCAATCCTACATTGTGTGGGATTGGATCTTATGAGTTTCAACCCCTCTTTTGAATGTAAAGTCTTCCCCCTAAGTGAAAACCCATCGAATCCTAGCGAACCTCCCTTCTCTCTCCTCGGAGTTAGAAGAGGGGAGACCAACTAGGGTTCGACAGCGATTTTCCGCTTTATAGGGTGAAATCCAATATCAATTGGTGTTGTATGGTGTATGTGTTTATCGTGTTCCTTTTAATTTTGGATGCATGAATGACATTATAGTTAAAATGTATAACGTAATTTAGATGATATTAATCTTAATTGCATGTATGAAGTTATAAATTAAATGCAGTAATATGGGTTATGATGAATATAGCTTTAGTGATGTATTGAAACTAATGGTAGTCATATATATTCAATCATGCTTAGTTTAATCTCTTATGGAAGTTAATTGCTATGTTCATATGGTAATCATTCTATCATGAGTAGGTTTAATCAATCTCATTGTTAATTAGATTAATACACCTTAATGTTCATTCAAATTAATCAAGTAATCTTTGTTGGAAACCCTTTAGGAATTGAGTTAAGTCTTCCGCTTGTGTAAATGTTATTGTAATGTTTAACTTAATGCATCTTAAAGTTCATTAATATTTAAAAATAAAAATTATCTGTACTATTTTCGAGTGATTGTAGTTATTGCCTTAGAGGTTTCTGGTGGGGCACTACACTTGGTATCAGAGCACAAGTTGCAACATTGGGATCTTTGGTCAAAGTAGATTTCCCTTAGTTTTGTTTGGTGTGATGTATTAGTAAGTCATTAATTGTGTTTCTTGTCTTCTTTTATATGCAATTAAAGAATGATACTTTATGATGAATGTTGTACCAGTTAACAACAATTGTGTATTTTGTAAAGCGGATCTTGTATACATGAGATCTTGTTTGTATAGAACTCATTTTGTTGTTTGGACCTAGGTTTTCAAGTTATGTTTATTAAATTTTGGAAATCTTATGGAATATTATATTAGTGTTCCTTATCAAAAGTAACTAGATAACATTTGGTTATGGTTGCAATGTTCGATAAAGATTGTGTACTTAGAGAATTTAATTATCCTTGTATGACCTTCCTTGATTTGGTATATATATGCATTAATCAATAGAATGATAGCTCGCCATCTTTTTCCCTTCTCTATGTCTAGATGTTTTACTAATGGATATGCAACTTGGGAATATAGTAGACTAGTATATTTAATGAGAATTGTTTATTTAGAATAAAATCTCATGTTGGAAAAAACAAGTTGTTGTATTATATTAATGATCCTTTTAATATAGAATATTTGATTAAATGTCATTTTCATTGATGTTATTTTAAAAGTGTGTATGTGAAAATTGAATCATTCTTTCACGTCCTTATAGAATTGGGTAATGATTGATCTAAACCTTGTAAAAAATCTATATGATTTTGATGAAACACGAATGTTGTAGTTGATAAGTAAATATGAAAGGCAATGGTGCTACCTTTTTCCTTCGCAGATGAAATTTGGAAAGAATGTGCTCACCTGAGAGATCTAGTACAAATAATAATTGTTGACATGCTATTATTTGATGGAAATCCCTTGGATATTGCTGAAATCTTTCTGAGAATGGTTGATTAGAGTTATGTACTCTAAAGGGAATTGTAAAGAATTGGAGTACTTGTATCTAGCAATAAATATTATACAATTATTAATGTGGGGAAATGTAATAAAGGCCTTCCTTGAGTAGATGATAGTGATACTGAAAAGTACTCCCTGTAAATGTGAATAAAACAGTACCAATTTTTACGTTGTGTATTGTGAGAAACCAGTGCTTGCTTTGTGTGCCCATGGGATAGAGAAGTAATCAAACATGGAGGGTATGTTTACTTATGGGTATGGGAATACCATACTGTTTATGTGTTGTTACATATTTGTTACCCTACTGAGTGCCAACCCACGAATTGTTGACAATTCAGTATGTGAAGGGGTAGTATCAGAAGTCACCATTCCTCGAATAGTATGGATCAGCGTATGAATAATGGTAGTACAAAGTGACTTTAGCTTCTCCAATTTGAGGAAAAATATGGACATACAATGAAACTATATTAAAAGTGTTCTCAATGCTTTCCCTTTTTAATGAACCAACTTATATGGTTTATATGTGCCAGCCTAATCCCCACTATTATTGAGCATCTTGATCTGGCAGTTCTTGAGCATAGTGACAGTATTTCTTGGATGATATTTTACCTTGTCTACATGAAAGGTATAATATTTCCATGTTATTATGAGAGGTGTGAACTATGCATGCCTTTTTCGTGAGGTACACTGCTATGCGGGATACGTCCATTGCATGTCTTCTCTACTTGGAGAATTGCCATGCTATGTTGAGATTGTTAGTCCCAACCGGTGTTGAGAGGGGAGGGGTGAATCAACACTTTACCTATTTTTCTCAATTAAAACTTTAAACTTAAGTTATCACTAACTTAAAATTCATCAATATAAAGAACTATTGAGGAAGAATAACCATGCATGAAAAGAAACACAATGACACCAAGATTCATCTCATAGAAATCCAAATGGGAGAAAACCATGGTGTGAATAGGAACTCACAAAATTTGTACTCTTCTAGAGTACATCTAGTGAAGAGCCATCCCTGTTAGGAGATTACAAAGACACTATTAGGTGCCACTCGGTTAAGGGATTTGGTCTAAGGCCTGTTAGTGTCTTTACCTTGTTACAAGTAGCCTTATCAAAAGGTCTTAAAATTATCAGTTAAGATGACACCCGGTTAAGGGATTTTTACAATGGAACCTGTTAAAGTCCACCCTATTAAGGGATTTTACTTGCAATGGTTAGAGAGCAACATAAATATGATTTGCTAGAGTGGCTACTGATTAGGTGGAATAGATCACAATGAAGAATAACACTATGTCTATATCGGTTGTGTCTGCTTAGCGCAACACTAATTTCTTGAATGGACCTTCAACTCTACCCTCTACCAATATTTTTGATCCTTGGATTCCACTCTGCTGATCCTCTGTCACCTGGATCACCACTCTGTCGAACTCCACTCTACCAGTCCTCTATCACTTGGATCACCACTCTATTAAACTCCACTCTACTGGTCCTCTGTCACTTGGCTCTGCACTCTCTTAAACTCCCCCTGTGAACACTTTTAATTTTTCTTAATTCACCTTGACAACAACCCTCTCAAGAATGAATTACATGAATTTATTGACCCTACAGTCTGTTGCCAACTTTCCCTCCAAAACATTCCACTCCAAATTCTGTTATCATGCCTTAAATCACGCTCCTAAGATCATTGCAGGAATCTATGTCAAGACATTCAAACATGCCGATAAGTTTGTCGGTTGACTGGAGAAGACTCCCAGTTTAACTGAATGTTAACTAAACGTTACCAATCTATCGGTTACAGACTCTTCTGGTGTACCGAGCAAAATTTATCTAGGTGGTTTCCTCCTGTATATTGGTCTATTCTTTGCTTAGTTGGTGGACCTCTTCTATGCCAGTCTACTCACCGCTACTCGGGCTACTCACTGCTTGCTGATCTACTCACTGCTTGTCGGTCTACTTACTGCTTGTTGGTCTACTTGTTGTTTGCCGGTCTACTCACTGCTCACTGCTACCCGGTCTACTTATTACTTTCTGGTCTACTTACTACCGATACACTATGAAGACTTAAGAGATAATGTTGCCAACAAGGACAATCATATCATTCACTAGTCATATAAAACTGCATCAGAATGCCAAAAAACTCCCCCTTTGGTATTGGTGGCAAATACTACAAACCGCTACAAAACTGTGTCGGTTCTGGCCCTTGTAACTCATAACTCACACTGTTCAAGACTCCAAAATTCCCCCTTTTGCCATCAATGGAAAAGACTATCCAAAATAATTTATCAAAATAAAGAAAAAATATCTTTGAGGTTTTCTTGAGCCACTTTCAAGGAAGATTCCCATGAAGATTGAACCTATTTCATGATGGTGAAGTGACCATGTTAGACTACAATGAAGACCTCCATATCATCAACTATCTTATAGTCAGGTTCATTTATTAGGCAAACTTCTTCTTTAATATTCAGTTGCATCAAATCAATAATTGGTGCTAAATAGCACTGGAGCTCTAATAAACTATGACTTCTTTTGTCTTCTTCATCTTTCAACCTTCTGATTTCATGATTTAGCATTTTGACTTTTCCAGTAAAGGTTGATGTTAAACTGGTAAGAGGATCAAAAGAGCTTATCAGATCTTGAATTTCCTTTTGATTCTGATTTCTTTTATCTTAGAAGTATTTTATTAAGGCAGGAAAACTTGAAGATTTCACCAGTAGTTGACCAACTTGTTGTAGTATATTTTTAACTTCTTTTGTTTTGGTGGAAAGAGCAACTTTTCCAACTGATATTTGTTCCATTAAGTTATCTCCTCTCTTTGTTTCATATTGCCTTACTGCAAACTTCTCCAGATCAGTTTCCTCTAAACTAATTTCTTTAACAAGAGTATCCAACTGATCAATAATAGGTGCAACATCATCCACTGCAATGTCTGGGATTAGGTTGAAGAGAATTGTGTTGGCAGAAGTGAGAATTCTTGTCTTCTTTTTATTTCCTCTTAGTTTAGCCTTTTTAGCTTGGATTCTCAGTTTTTTTGAGACTTTCATCAATTGCTTGGGGGTCATTTTCTATATATCAATGACCGAGTCTCCTTCTTCTTCCTCTGTTCCTTCTTCCTTTTCTATAGTCTTAACTTTTGAGCTAGTTGTTGTGATGATTCTTACCTTCTTCTTCTCACTTTCATTTTCTAAATCCAACTTCCTCTTTGTCGGAGGAGTATTCATCACTGCTTTATTATCCTCTTCTTTCTTCTCTTCCTCTTTTCCTTCCTTTACTTTCCTCTCTTCCTCTTTTCCTTCCTCTGCTTTCTTCTCTTCCTCTTTTCCTTCCCCTATTTCCTTCTCTTCCTGTTTTCCTTCCTCAGTTTTCTTATCTTCCTCTTTTCCTTCCTCTGCTTTCTTCTCTTCCTCTTTTCCTTCCTCTGTTTCCTTCTCTTCCTCTTTTCCTTCCTTGGTTTTCTTATCTTCCTCTTTTCCTTCTTCAAAGAGAATAGGATTTGGTGTCGATAAGGTTCTGTGAGGTGTATCCTCATAAGGATTGTCTTAAACTATCACTTCATCTTGACTGAGAATCTTAGTTTGATCAACTTCCTTCACCGGTGAAGTATGGATCGGTTGTTCGATATCCTTTGTAAGATTGGGAATGTCTGACACAACATTTCCTATGATGTCCTCAACTATGAAAGTATCAAAGTCTTCAGTGGAGTCCTTTTCCTTAGGTTTTCCTTTGTCAAGGGCAGCTTCATCTTGGTCCTATTTTGTTTCCTTTTCTATTTCATCTTCAACTTCCTTTTATTGATCCCTAATTTTCTTGCACAAGGCAACACCTTCAACGTGCACTATTCTAACTTCACCTATTACCACTCTCCCAGTTCCATTCCTTACTCTAAAATGTTGAATTCATGCTTCAGCTACTAGTGAAGCTTGAGCAAGATCAAAGTCATGTTGCACTTCCATGAGTGCTTTTATTCTGAGTTCCTTTTCAGTATCTAGAGTTGTTTTCCATCTCCCTTCAATTTGATCTTGCAAATCTGATGGGATTATGCCATATAATTCACTAGGAGTCCTACAAAACTTGTGCAAATTCTAGACTAGGGCTTCCTCAATTTTCCTTTTGTCTTCTTCATTACTGAGGGAATATCTTCTCCCAACACCGAGTAGACCTCCAAATTATTTGATCCCATGCACCAACTCATAAATTTTTGGGGCTTTGTTCCTTCCACTTCTTCTAACCTCCTTTATTTCCACATCTGATAGGGTGTCGATGATATCACCCTCTTTCTCATCCTTTTTGAGATTTGAATCACTCTTCTTCTCTCCGGTATAAGTCACACCTACCAGTCTATCTTTGCTTGGGGAAGATACAGGAGTACTGTTACAACCTAGGGTTGTCGTTGTACCAAAAGATTGGCTTGTAAATGCCTGATACAGCCATTAGACCTATAGAATCCACACGAGGCTGTTAAACCATGTCACGAATCCTCGTGAGGGACGTTGGGCCACTTCCAACAATCACCCTCCTAGCATCAATCATCACGGCCTATGTGATTCAAACCTACGACCAAGATCTGATACCACTTGTTACAAGCTAGGGTTGTCATTGCACCAAAATATAGACCTGTCAATGCTTGATACAACCACTAGACTTAAAGAATCCATAGGAGGCTATTAAACCATGTTGCAAATCCCTGGGAGGGACACTGGCCCACTGCCAACAAGTACCCAGATCCTTTTCCTTTGAGTATGTTATAGGCTTGGTTGTTGTAGTCCTCTTAGGTTTTGTCTTTGACACTTTCTTCTTTCCACCTGTTAATTCTTCATCTTTAGCAAGTGTGACCCCTGTTTTCTCACTAGCACTACTGGAGGTAGTGGCACCAAATGCTTCACTTCCATATTTCTTGTCAAGTGTATCAATCATTCTTCTTAATTTTCTTTTCATGATTGGCACCTGAAGTTCCTGTTTTGTTTTGGAGCTTGCCTCCTCACATGTTGCAAATCTCTTTCCCTCTGAGTCTATCGGTTTAGATAGAAGCATATTGACATGAATTTTAACAAGATCTACGACAACCTCATAACCCATAGGTGGAACCCAAAAGGTTCTGTGTTGAACTACTTGAATGATACAACAATATGTGTCTACAAGAAAACAATTTTTTTCTTTGTATTTTTGTACTATTCTGGTTGGAATTCTTTCCCTTTTTTGTATCCTAATTTGGATTTCCTTGAAATATCCCCACATTATTTCACCAAACTTATCTCCTTGATCCCTAGACATTTCACCTATCTGAACCATGATAGGTTTCTCTTCAGACCATACTACCTTACCCTTATTGGGGAAAATGTTTTTCACATAAAAAAATATACATACCAGAAGTGAGCCATATTTGAAAGATTGCTTCTTGTCCTTCTTAATTTTTTCCATGCTCACCATAAATTGGCTTTTAATCATCTCACAAATATCATAGGTTGCATCCTCCTTGATTATTCAATAGCCAACATGTATGGCACTAATCGACACACTATTCATCTAGCTTGATTGATAAAACTTGTAACCCAACAATGCAGAGGCAAATATTACTTCAGCATCCTCAATATGGGTGATTGGTATTATTGTACTATCACATTAGGATTTGGTTAACTAGATGACTTCAGATGATGAAATCATTCTTAGGGTTAATGCTTCACTAGTTGCACTAAACCCTATCACTCTTTGAATCATCTCCTTTGTAATCTTGATCAGTGCTTGAGCTTTCAGCCATAAAAATTGATCATGACCCCTGCTCAGTACATACCTAACCTAGTCATCATGAAACAGATTAGGAAATTCAACAACATTAGCCAAACCCTTGGTCTTCAGAGATAGAAATTTTGCCTTCAATTGATCATTAACATAGAACCCTTTAAACTCATTACGAATGAACTTTTCTCCAATTTCTTTGAGCTTGCAATAAATGTAGGAGCAAATGTCTTCTACCAACAATACACCAGAGGGCATAGATGATAAAGCACTGGTCATGTCGATTTTAGTGGCTTTCATCAGATGCAGCTCGAACTCAGGCTGGGGTTCTTTAATAGCTTCAACCAACACAAGAGTCAAAATCGGTGCTGCCATGATGACCTTCCAACGAAATTTTCTCAGGCATAATTGAATACCTTCTCCTTAGAAATACTAAACACTTCTATCGCTTTGTTTGAACTACTAGCACAAATATTTCTTAGCAAGATTCAAATTGCCTTTGATCACACAGGAGCTTGAGAGATTTCACAAGAAAATAGGATAAATAAAAATGTGTTGACATTTCTTATTTATCCTTTGAGATTTATCGACGTTATACTAAAACGGTTATTTTAGAAACTTACAACTTAAAATACACCTATTTTACTTTACTAGTTGTTTGTTACTGATATCTATACACAAACAACTGACTCACAAGACATTCTTCAACCAAGAACTTTTAGACTAGCTTTTATGCATCACAACTATGCAGATAGACATATCCTTATATTTGTTAAGGGGATTCAAAAGTAATCTTACCATATGTGCTCTCCCTAAGCATCAGTATACCTAGTTAGAAGAGGAACTGTCATCACCGATGGATGATGACTTGGTTTCAGAATGACGTTCTCCTTCTTTTCCTTCTTCCTTCTTGATCCATGTTTTTTTCATTTGATTTCTTACTTCTTCAGTTGTCTTCTTTCCTTTCAAGTCATGTTTCTCTTTCTTCTTGCTAAACTGGTTCTTGTCTTCAGATAGGTTGTAGGCTTGTCTCCTGCATTCTATGGATAAGTGGTTGATCTTATGGCAGTTGAAGCATGCTATACAAGTTGTCATCCATGGTCCTAAATTGTTTCTCTGGCCCATTCTCATTATGTAGTTTTCTGCAACATGACCAAAATTACCACACGTAGAACAGGTGGCATTCAACTGACTACTCCTTTTGTTAGGATTGTCCGGTTTGAATGGTGATCTTGATACATTTGACTTGAACCTGCATTCTTTAGATGTGTGTCCAAACTTATTGCATGTGAAGCAATGTCCATTAAATCTTTTTCTATTTGACATACTACTAGATTGAGATCTACACTCATAAGTAGTGTGGCCATACTTATGACAATTATGGCAGTATCCATCAAAGGTGAAAATATTCTTTTGACTAACCAGTTTATTTCTACATTCATTAGTCTTATGACCCGATTTACCACAATTATTACAAGAGGATTTGGAAAACTTCATACCTTTCACTTCTGAATGGATCCTTTTATCATCCTTCATCTTTTTGGATTTAGATGATTCTCCAGTTTCCATAGGACCTGAACCGGGGTAACCAAGGCCGGTTGTATCCTTTGTTCTTCTCTGAGCCTTCAACTTTTTATTTACCTTCTCAGAGATTTCATTGAATTTCCTCAACTTCTCATTTCTCTCATTTTCAGTTTTTAAATCTCTCTTGACTTGTTCAATCTCTTTCACCATCTTTTTTTTTTTTTTTATGTTGTCATGAAGTTTCTTATGTATGTATTCATTCTCCTGAGTGAGAATTCAGATTTCTTCATCTTTCTCAATCATGATTGCATCATTTTCTCTCAGAGAATCTTCAGCAAGCCTCCTGGCTCTCTCAGCTTTTGACAGATATTCTTCTACATCCCTCTTTCTTTCACCAACACTCCTGCTAGCTTCCAATATCAAAGTCATTCTTAGGGCGTATCCTTCATGTTCTCTTTTGAGATGTGTGACTTCTTTGGTCAGCTTCATGTTCTTTTCCATGAGTTCTGAGACTAATTCTTCAACTTCTTCAGATCCACTCTATTTAGAGAGTTGATCTATGATGTCCTGACTCTCATTTAGCTATTGAGCTAATTCCTTTCTTTTTGCAAGAGATTTTCTTAGTCTCTCTTTCAGATGAGCAATAACTTTGTTTGCTTCATCAATCTGTTTCTGATACTGATATTCTTCCATGATCTTTATCCTCAAGCTGTCAAGCTTCATTCTAGAGGAATATGACTCTGATACCAATTTTTAGTCCCAACCAGTGCTGAGAGGGGAGGGGTGAATCAATTCTTTACCGGTTTTCCTCAACTAAAAATTTAAACTTAAGTTATCACTAACTTAACATTCATCAATATAAATAACTATTGCAGAAGAATTAGAATGCAGGGAAAGAAGCACAGTGACACCAATATTTATCTTGTGGAAACCCAAATGGGAGAAAACCAAGGGTGTGAGTAGGAACTCACAAAATTTGTACTCTTCTAGAGTACGCTCGGTGAAGAGCCATCCCTGTTAGGAGATTACAAAGACACTATTAGGTGCCACCTGGTTAGGGGATTTTGTCTAAGGCCTATTAGTGCCTTTATCCTATTAAAGCTAACGTTATCAAAAGGTCTAAAATCATCAGCTAAGATGATACCCAATTAAGGTATTTTTACAATGGGACCTATTAAATTTCACCCTATTAAGGGATTTTAGTTGTAATTGTTAAAGAGCAACATAAATATGATCTTCTAGAGTGGCTACTGATTAGTTTGATCAGATCACACTGAATAATCACACTATGTATCAGTTGTGTCTGTTCTGCAAAACACTGATTTCCTACATGCTAAACTAGACTCTTTTCAAGCTTGATTGTACTTTGATTGTCACACTTGACTGGAGTTGGTTCATCTCTCTTTTGTCCTAGATCTTTAATATTTCACGATAGCCAAAGTGCTTCAAAGGTAGCACTACACAATGCTTTGTACTAAACTTTAGTAGACGACAAGGAAATAGTTGGTTGCTATTTTCTACTTCAATAAAAAACACTTGATAATATGTTGAATCCATAACTAGTTGTTAACTTATGATCATCTCGATTAGCTACCCAATTAGAATTTAAGTAACCTATCAAGTCAACATTCAAATGTTTAGCATATTCAATACAAAAGTTTATAGTACCCTGTAGGTATAAAATGAATTTATTTGCTACTTTCCAATGATGCTTTAGATATTTAGACATGAATTTTCTAAGTATGTTGATTGAATATGCAACATGAGACATTGTAATGGTCAAGTAGTTCAAACTTCCCACCATTTGTCTATACAAAGTCCCATTGACTTTTGAAGTATCATTATCACAACAAAATTTGAAATTATGTTCTAATGGAGTAAAAATTGCTTCACAATCTTACATATCAAACCTTTGGATCAACTTTTTCACATATTTTGTGTAATCAAAGTCTTACCATCTTGTCTGCACACTTCAATTCCTAAACAATAATGCATTGTACCAAGATCCTTCATTTCAAACACCTATAATTTAAAATCTAATTTTCTCTCATCAATCAAATCTATACCACTTCCTACTATATTTTTAGTCATCCACATATAATGAAATAAAAACAATATTCCCATGTTCATCATTATTTATGTAAACAGTTGGATCATTTTTACTCTTGATATACCCTTATTGAAAGAATAATTTATCAATTTTTTCATACCATGATATTGGTGCGTGTTTGAGAGCATACAATTTTTTCTTGAACTTGCATACCAAATGTTCTTTTTCCTTCTTTACAAATCTTTCAAGTTGAACATGATAAATTTATTCCTTTAAATCACCATTTAAAATATGTTGACTTAACATTCGTTTGATGATCCCAATTAAAATTAGTAGAAAGTGTAATCATAAGTCTAATAGTATTCATTTTAGCTACTAGCACAAAGGTATCTTCATAATCCATTCCTTCATTTTGTGACTACCCTTTTATTACTAATCTATCCTTGAATTTTCCAATAGTACCATCAGCTTTAAATTAGTCTTGAATAGCCATTTCGAGCTATAGGAATTTTTTTTGCAAGTGATTCAACTAATTTACAAGTGTCATTATCCATAATTGCATAATATTCTTCTTGCATTGAATTCATTCATTCCTTATAATTCTTAGTTTCTTCAAAATATTGAGGTTCATCTGCACTCATTAATTTATGCCTACTTTGTTCATGTGTTTGCTAATCTACAATATCTTAACTTTCATTTTTCTTCTTCAAGTAGTTTCCATGTAGTAGAGTTATTGTCCTTTTCTTCCTATGGACATCATTTGCAAACTCGTAAAATGTGACATCTCTACTAGAAAACACACTATGAGTAGCTCGATTATACATCCTATAGGCCTTATGATTAGCACAATAACCAATAAAAATATATTTGATTGACTCTAGATCAGTTTTCTCCTATTCTCTTTCAGAATATGACAAAATGACTTACTTTCAAAGATTCTCAAATGACTAATAATAGGTTTAGCACCAATAAGAGATTCATAAGGAGTTCTATTTACTAGATACTTGGTAGGTCATCTATTAAAAAAATAAATAGATGTACTAACTACTTTAGCCCACAAATTATTAAGGAGGTTATTTCTTTTTAATATACTCCTAACAAACTCAACAATTCTTTCATTTTTTTCATTTAGCCACACCATCCTGTTCTGGTCTATGGGAAATTGTGTATTGCTTAAGAATTTCATTATGTTTAAAATCTTTCACAAATTTTTCTAAAGTATGTTCTCCCCCTTGATCTAATCTAATATTTTTAAAATTATGGTTTGTTTTCTCCACCATATATTTAAATTATTTGAAATATTCAAACACTTCACTCTTATTCCTCAAGAAGTACACCCAGATATATCTAATGCAGTCATGAACAAATATAAGGAAGTAAAAAATTTCCCCCAATTGATTGTGATTGCATGGGACCACACACATATGAATGCAATAATTCAAGATTGTTTGTTTTCCTTTGATTAGTCATTATTGGAAATTATCTTATATGTTGTTTACCTAATACACAACCATCACAAATAATCTATTCACCCTTAAATATTGAAAGACTTGTTATGCTCTGCATACTCACCCTCTCTATTTCATGCTTTGAAATGTGGGTTCCCCCTTTTCTTCTCTCCCTTTATTTGTGTTTCCCTTTTGTTTGATACTCCGGAGTTTCAGAATCTTGAAACCCTGGGGTGTTCTTTTGCTTTCCTTTTGTGTACTCCAAAAACTCTGGGTTCTTAGGGTCTCGTAGTGCATTCACTTTATTTCCTTTGTTTTGGCTTTGTACTCTGGAACCTCGAGTTCCTAGGATTCTGGAGTATTTTCTTTTTCCTATTGAGGACCTCAGAATCTTGGAACTCCAAAGTTTTCTTTGTTGTGTTTTGGTTTCTATTGCCAAAGTTTTTACTCATTGTTCATTTTTGGTTTACTGTTTTGTCCTAGGACATGAATGATTCAAAGGAAAATTGCATTTATAAATCTTTTCTACATTGCATCCATGTGCAATGATGAAACAGGCAAGGTCTATGATAATTACACATCATTGCATTTTCTAAGTATTTGAAACATAGAATTAAATTATACAAATTTGTTCTGAATGTGGAATTTTATTGATGAAATAATGTACATGTTTCTCACACAAGCCGTGAGACTACCCAATACTTGTTCAATGCTAGTTAAGAAAAATCTATACATGCATAAGTATATTGGAAAGTAAATGTGCATAGGAAGATATGGACCAACCATTCTCTGAATGAATAGTAGCCTAGTGTGGTATTTTGTTATGTCTCTTATTTCAGCTGTTAGTACTCTTCTTAGTTCCACCACTTCTCTAGTACTTGCATCCAAGTGATTATGATGCTATGACTATGAAAATTCTAAGCAATGACAGGTCTCTAGCATCATATGTACACTATACCTATACATGTATAAATTTAACTTTATAAGCATTCAAAGAGAAATGGTCATCTTAGTTGTGCAAGAATCCATCAGATAATCATGCAGACCCAAGATAGGCATTTTATTCCTAACATGTGTGTCTTATGTGTAGATATAGGTGAGTCTTTTCATTTTTAGCATGTGGAGTAAAATGTGGCTCCCACAAGGGTTGAGCCCAGCGTGCTTCTTTAGAAGGAAGTGAGGAAAGGGTGTATTGGACAAATAACCATGTGAGAAAAGAAATGAATAATCAAGTACATGAAATCAATGCATAGTTAGATCAAAATATGGAACTATTAAAGGGACGAGGCTATATGTCATGAAACCTTTTAGTTGATACAAGGGATTGTGATGACTAAACTATACAAATATAGCTATTAAGAAGCATGAGGAGATGCATTAAAGGATAGACAAATGAATTTATAGTTTTTCTGAAGGAAGGTGTGCTACTATAAAAGAAAATTAGTCATGGTATAATCAAATACTAGTGGCAGTGTCATAACAGAGAGCAAGCTTTATGATCACCTTAGCTAGAAAGAATGTAGATAAAGGTGGATCAACATATGAGGGTAGTGCATAATTAGAACATAATGAGAAACTATTAAAGGGATATGATGTCAAGAAATGAAATCTTTTAGTTTAAAATCAAAAGCTATAACTAACAATCAGAATACAACCATCTTAGAATATTATACAATAAATAACAAGAAAATAAGGCACCAACTATATTTGTCATTAATATTATCTAGATCTAGTCCTTCTGGTCAATATAACAATCTAATGCAGGTACAATAGTGCCAAACTCGATCATTGTGATGAAGGTTCAAGAGCCTTAAGGAAATTATCCATCACCCAGAAGTCTTGGTTCTTTATAGTCTCAAACATGATCAATAACTATGTGATCGGCTGAGATATTATATCCAAAAATGTAAGTTAACGAGGAAAAATAATGCATGAGTTAAAAAAAAGAGTATGGACAAATGTGGAGTTTCAGTCAACAATGCTTGTTAGGAATAGCTCTTGTAGCTTAAGTGACAAATAAGTGCTGAAAATAGAGAGGAGCCAATAATTTTTTACAATGGATAGATTGTAACAGTCATGGGAACACAATGAAGTCATCAATGCAATGTAAGAACATTATAGCAGTCTGAAAACACACTAAAGATTTAATCGTCTATTTGTGTAAGCATGATCAAATTTAAAAGACAGGGACAAGAGAAAGGCCCTAGATGACCATTGAATTTACTGAAAACATACAAAGAACAATGAAGAAAAATGAAGAACAAAATTCCTAAGGCTTTAAGTAGTAGTCATAAAGAATAGGTGAATGATGAACCACATCAATGCCACACAACATCATAAGGTCTAAAAAAATGAGTAGAGATGCCAAAAAAGCATAAAATATATCAATCATATAAGACTACAACCAGGCGAGTTCTAGCTTGGAGTCTAAACAACAACATTTAAAATATATACTTATGTGAATAAACTTCTGAGATATAGCAGCCATTTAGAACATGAGTCCAATCATGGAGCATGAAGAGTATGTTTTTGTGTAGCCAAAGCAATAATAAAGCTTCAAACAAATCCCCAGTATACAAATATAGTCCAGAATAGTAAGTATCAATGAGGACATCAAGGGCAAATAATAGTGAATAAGGTGTAGATCAGTCAAGGCTTCAGGGATCACGAGAGACTTCCAGAATAGTCTCGAGCTAGAGAGAGAATGATCATAACCCACAAATAGGGAGATAAGTAGTCATGACAGTAATATATGTACAACATTTTGGAAATTAACTCCCAAAGAATATATCACCAAGAGAAAAGTCATAGTGACAAGAAACATAAATGAACTCATGGAAAGTGATATTCTTACTTTTGGTGTAGATTTAAAAAGAAATAAATCACAGTTAAGAAATATAAAAGGAGTAGGTCACCATGGGTATCCATCAAGAAAAACTATGTCAAAGAGAGAAAAGATAACATAGAGTGGCCTTTGGAATTATACCACAAAGCATGAGTCACTTTTGAAACCAAGAAAAGACATCATAAACCTAGATAAGTATAAAACACACACATAGGTTTTCATTTCCATGGAAATGAAAGTTTCAGTCTCAATAATAATCATGAAACCGCTGAAAATAGAAACCTTGACAATGTTGGCAAGAAAGTAATGAAAAGATATAGTTTACGTTGATGGAAAAACAGTTCCATGACTGTTAAAATAGATTACACTAAAAAACGTAAAGAAGTATGCAGTAGCGAGCCTTACCTCGTGTGTCTCCCTCTAAACATCTTCATCAAAATCAAAAGGAATGGTAATGAATTTATGAGAAAATCATCTAAATGAAAATGCCCTCACCCTCAAAGTTTCTTTTTTCTCATCTTCTCTCATGGTAGTCGTGCGCACAATGTTAAGCTACGGTTTTGAACCTTGTAGGTGGATGAGTTCACAATAATGGTTCCCACTTTCACCCATGAAGGAAAAATGCGGTGGTGGGAAAAAGGATTCAGAGGGTGTTCATTCATACTAGGGGTGTTCAAACAAACTACCCTTTGGGGTTCGCTTGAGTCCCGCACTTTGCTCAAACCCACTATTTCGAGTGAACCCCCTTCAATGGTTATTTTTCTCTATTTTTAATTATATTGGTGAGGTTCATTCGAGCCCCCCTTTGTTTGAACCTCCTATTTTGCACTTCTTTGAAATTTTCTACAAATTTTTGCAAACTTTTTACCTTCAAACCTCTAGGTGAAGGCTCAAATGGAATGATCTTAACAGCCCAAAATTTTGTTTGGTATTGCTTAAAGCAATCTTTCCAATGACTATAATTTTATTACATATTGAGTTTATTATGAACTTGTTTTCTTAATTTTACCAAACATAGGTTTTTCACTGAACATGAACTTTTTTGTTCAACACATTGGGAAAAATAGTAAACTAATTCAAAAAAAATATGAAAATATCTATGCCCTACATATTGATGTCTTCTTTCTAACAAAATAAATAAATTAAATTTGAATATACATAGAACAAGTTATGTGTTCAGATGTACACCTATGTCTAAATTATACTTAGTTGGACTTGAACACTTAATAAAATGAAAAATATTCAACATATCATCATCAAAACAACTCCATGCCCTAGATATTGATGTTACAAACCAAAATTTGAAAGAATTGATTTTTTATCATTTATAGAAAAAACGTTATGCGTTTCAGGAGGCACATCACTCTTAAAATTGTGATTTGCTGTAAAAAACTACTTTTTGAGGGAGATGGAAAAATTAATACAATTTTATTTAAAGAAAATATATTTAGAATCTACATACAAGATGTTACAAATCACTAGTTTACATCATCTTTAAATTCTTAATGGTTTGGAAGTTATAGGTGTTAGAAAGTGAAAGTTTTTTTTAAAATGTTCATCTAAGTGTCAAAGTTGACCAAAAAGTGGGAACCAGTATTGTAAGTTCACCCAAGCGCTGTAGCTTCTTCGAGAAGCTTCAATAAAAATGAAATGCATTTCAATTTTCCTCTGTGTTTTTATTTAGGGTTATGTTGTTTCCCTAAGAATGGCGACTATTTTTTGGTGGAATTTTATGTAAAATGTAGTGTAGAAACTAATACCCCCTATGGGCTTTGTACTGTCATGCAAGCCCTAGGCATTTTATGCCTACTTTTTTTGCAAACTCCCATATAATATATACTTTTGTTGCCTTATGGTCATTATCTTTGACCATTATCTTCCTTATCACTCAAATTATGAGAGTGATTTTATTTATTTTGCATGAGTATCTTTGTAAAACAAATGAGTTAATAGGTATCTTTATAAACCTTTAACTCATCTTGTTATTTTTAATGCAAAAGAGGGCATATGGGATTAGTTTGAGCTATTTGTAGACATATGCAAGGTATCTAGGAGGTTTTATTTGGCATTTGAGAGCTTTTAGGAAGTAGTTTGGAGTCTCTTTGTGTTTTGTAAAGTCAATATTGAATTTTGACCCATTTGGAGACATTTTGGAGGAAATTTAGGTTCTAGTTTTTGGGCTTTTTGAGGACATCCGAGTTGAGACAGTTGGGGCTTCTATCTTCTTGGCATTTTGGAGGGAGTTTTTAGTGACTCCATATAGTCATTTTTGACTTATTGTATTCAGTTCTGACTTATACAAAGTAAAGACTTACTAATTTTTGAGAATCCTTAGTTCATACTAGCATACTTTTTGTAATTCAGGTTATATGATACATACAAAGACTATCTTGGAGGCTATTTTGATAGTATCATCACCATCTTATTATTTGTAGAGTTGTGTACTTTTTAGATTGATCAAATTGTAAGTGGAGTACTTTATTTCCTTATAATTTTGTCTCACTATTTTTATACCCTCCTTGTGATAGTGTAATCTATAGGTTGCAGTTCGTGTCAAAGTGAATGTTATGAGCTCTTCACTATGAATTTTCTTCTTCCTATATAGAGTGAGTATACATTTATACCTTTCTATGAAATACTGATGTAAGTACATGATAAGAATAATTTGTGTGAATTTATTACTATCATTTCAATGTTCAAGTGTCATAGTTTTCCTGAATGTTATAAGTTATTAGTTGGTGTATCACCTACTTAGTTTCAATTTTTTAGTATAGTTGTTAAGTTTAGTGGTTTTAGTTTCATTTCTTCCCTTTTCCTCATAATTCAATAGTTTTAGAGTGATAACCATATAGGAGTTGGCCTCATCTGGAGATTCACTCCAATTTGTAGGTGACCCACAACCTAGGAGTGTTTCCATGTTTCTTTGAAGTACCAAGTTCTGCAACTTGGTTAGGGTGAAATTCAAGAGTTCATAATTTCTCTTTGTGGCTTCAGAGTCTTGGGTTTCTGAGATCCCGATCCCCTTTCATTTATTTGTGGGCTTGACTCTCGATACTCTGAGATCCTAGAACCTTGGGTTCTTGTTGTTGTTTTCCCATCATCCCTTCGGAGTTCCAAAACTCTATAGTTCCAAGGTCTTTTAATCCGAGAACTTTAGGATCCTGAAACTCCGAGGCATGCCTCAATTCATGCACTATCATGGGGATATAAATAGCCCTTCTTAGGGTTTTCATGCTCATTTTCATGCTCAAGCCTCCCATAACTCCTCTCCTCTCGATGATCACATGAACTTTCGACATGCTTCATGTATTTCTTGCGTCCTGTTTTGGTTGGTTTTCCTTTTCCTTGCCTTTTTTTTTTGGTTGTTTCTCTTGGTTGGCTTTTCCTTTCCTTTCTATTTTGGGTTTAGCTTAGGGTTATTCTTTTTTTTAGTAATTCGATGTTTTGGTAGTTAGGGCTTCCTTTGAGTTTCGGCATTCAAGGATCTTAGGGTCTTGAGATCTTGGCCTGTTGACCTGTCTATTACTTTGGAAGCCATAATCTCAGGATCCTATAGTCCTTCTCCTTTTTCTTTTGGTTTGCGTTTGTTCCACTTTGGAACTTTGGGTTACTGAGATTCTTGAGAGTCGCCTTAAATTCCATTTTTGGAATCCTGAGCTCCCAAGATTCCAGAGGGGTGTCTTAGCCCATGTTTTCCTAACTTCAAATCCCATGATTCTCGAGGTCCCAAAGTCACTCTAGGTGGTCATTTTATCTGCTATAGAACCTCAGGTTCCTGGGATTCTAAAGTGTCACCCCAAGCTTGTCTCTACTTACTCACCGCTTCATGATTGTGGGATCATAAAGTAGTGAGCTTTGTCACCGACCCTCACCTTAGAACCCCAGAACCCTAAGATTTTGAGGTGAGTTCCTTATATGGTTTGCCCAACTTCAGAACCCTAGATCTTTGGTATCCTGAAGTCTTGCTACTTGTAAATAAGAATTTCTAATGAAGAATTATAAGACACTAACTATGTAGCCTTTTGTTTAGTTTGAAGAATTTTGATGGAAATATCAGCCACTCCAAGAAAAAAGACCACGATTGAGTTGAATCTTGAAAAGGACCCTATGACGATGAAATATCAATACCAAGGACAAACCCTGGTCTCCAAGATAGAAAATAAAATACAATGGATCACAGATATAGAAATAGGACACATTGAGTTGGACACAATTAAGAAGGAAATGACTCAATAAAACCTTAAGGCAACATATAGGAGAATCAAGAGGTTTGAGCTTGTGGAAGCCACAGTCTTTCCTCAAGCAGTGCAGTCTTCAGAGTTAATAATGTAAATAGCTCAACACCATGAAAAAGTTTCTAGGAAGTGTACAGACATGAAATGGAATGTAGTTGTTGATGTCCCAACTGAGATGCTCTCTATGACCTTCAGTATTCTCAAATATGATAAGGTCCTCTAGACAACCGAAGATGAAGCCATCCAAATTTTAATAAGAATGTTGCATATAACAGGCGCCATATAAATGAGGTGTGTCTTAGTGAGTTAAGAAAATCAGGGCTAAAGACTATAGACAACATTCTAAGAGCCAATTTTAAAGATGTGCCAATGGACCTAATCATCATGCTTAGTCGAGCCTTTGGCAAATAATACTAATGACACTATCATTTGTGGATGTTCCACTACATTCACACCATCCTTTTAGAGAAGGAGTATTTGGACTAGGCACAAATTGTGTCCAATAATATTCATGAGAAAATGTGTAATGTATTGTAGACAAATAAGTTCTTTATTAATTATTATATAATATGGGTAGTGGCTAGAAGTATAATCTACCCTAGATTTAATACTAATGGCAGACTAGGAGAAGCACCAGTGGATAAGAAAATTTGGGAGTTCTACACCCAACTGCCTATCCAATAGGCTAAAAAACACTTTAAAAGGATCAATTATGCCTTTATTTATGCATTAATTTGTAGATTGATAGATGATGTGGGATATTGACTATCCCCCAAGGCAATGGCTTTAATACAAGAATGAGGAACCTGGTTCCTCCAAAACCAAAGGTCCACATATATTTGGCTAAGTGGATTCACAGGTAAGCTTCCTCTGCTTCTAGGCTACTCCAACAATAGAAATATTCTCATGGAATATGAAAGAAAAATAGTTGGGGTCTGGTCTCTTATGACTCTTAAACACAAAATGGGGGTGTCATTCCCAATTTTCTAGAACATTATAAAATTTCATAATATACAAACTACAAAGATAGTCATCCATGAATTGAAAGGTCTATGCCTTAGATAGTTTGACTATGCATAAAATAGATATGACCCATTTGGAAAACTCAAAGAAATGATGTTGGTATCATATGAATGGAACACACTTGCATTAGAGGACTTTTGGGTAGGCATGAAAGATACCTTCGAGGCTAGGAAAAGAGGATTCTACAAATTAATGGCTACTCAAGAAAAATAATTTAAAGTAGAGGCAAATATCCCAAATGATTTTAGAGATGATAGGGTGATTGTCAACCCAACCTATGATGAAACAATGGTAGACCAAAGACTCTCTCCCTAATAAGATGGTTAGAGAAGGATAACGTGGAGCTTGATATTGTCTTTGAGAAATTTGTTGAGAGAAAAAGCAATGTCTCATTCTTAGGCTCTGACCTAGTATTTCTAAACAAAATAAGAAGGGTAAGGATATGGGTAATCTCCAATCAATAGCTACCAAGGACTATGTAAGGAGAATAAGGTATAAATATTGGAAGAACACACTAGTATATCAAGAAGCTGGTACGCTTGCCATTGGTAGAGAAGAATTGATGAACTATCTAGATGAAAAGATGATGGAGTCTCAACTCCTAAAAATAATAGCCAAACATGACATAACAACTGGGTTACTCATGGTGCCACAAGCGTTAGTCACACCCATTGTGCCTGTAATTGGCATTGTTCTGGGGGAGGGCACATCATAGGCATGAGATTCCAAAGATCCTGCTCCTTCCACCCAAGTTCCTTTAGCAACCACTATACTAGTGCAAGAGAGAGTGATTGTTCACAATATTGAATTAGACTCAGAGGAGGAGGATGAGCCTATCTCTACAGTAGTCTATAGGAAAAAAAAATATACAATGCAAAGGCAAGCTATCTTTGAATAGGTTTTAGATGAAGGAGTGTTGGAACAAGTTCTTATTGCCTCCCAAAGTGAGCAACTTTCTCAAACACTAGTCAATGAGCCAAAGAACCAACTAGTAGAAATCACCCAAATGTAGGTGTATGATGTGCAGGTGGAAAACCATGGAGATGGATGAGCAGGATGAATGAATTGTACTCACCCCTCAAGATGAGGAACAACTTCTCAAACGATTGGAGGGAGGCAAATAAAAGCAACAAGATGAAGCAAATAAAGAAGCCTTTGAGTAAGAGGTGGGAGAAAAATTAGAACAGTTTGCCAAGCAACAACAAAAATATTACGAACAAGTGCTTCAAACAAACTTATCTCAACTAATTTCACAACCCCACCACTCCATGAAACACCTGTAGGAAAGCAGTATGAGAAATAATAATAAGTTGATAAGGGGTAGCAAGAGGGTGAAGAAGAGCAATAACAACAATTGGAAGCCCATATGGTAACTACCCAAGTTACCACACAAGGTGAGAAACTAGATTTCAACATGCCATAATGGTTGAATTTCAACTTTCAAAAGAAGAAGAAGCTTTTTTTTCTAAGCATTACCTTGCAAGAAGCAATTTCCCAGCCACCAAGGAGAACCAAAAGGGCTAAAAATCTCCACCATCTTTCAAGAAGTGACTTAGGGGATGTAATAGTTAGTGTAGTTACTTTGGTGTAGGGTGCAAAAGGTGAAAATTAGGCATCCCCAAGGTACCAAGTCACTTGAGTAAACCCTGGTAAACAAACTAAATGGGGGGAGATAGCCTCCTTGGATTCTCTCACCACCATGATAAAAAAAAGGATAGAGATAGAGCATAGATCCAAGAAAGAAGTCAAGGCTCAGCTATGACAATATAAAAAATTGCTCATTGAAATGTCAAAACCATTGGATTCAAAGTCTGGTGACACCCTACCTTCCACCTCAACACTCCCCCAAGAATATGTTAGAGAATTATATGAAATGAGGAAAATGGCAACTACTATTAAGACTTGGACAGGATATTAGTTGAGCAAAGTGAAAATCTTCTTATAGGAAACTATGGAGATATATGAAGATGCTCACCTCCTTGAGAAGGGCCTCAACCTTCATTCCATACAATGGGAGGCTCAATCCAACATTTTCTCAAATGAAGATAAGGTTCTAAGGAAGATCAAGGTGTTGGGAAGCACGTAGTTAGAAAAGAAGATATACTAGGAGGAGAGGACTTTAGTAGCGTACAAACCTACATTGATATTCTAGAGCTAGAGGTATATATGATAGATCAGTGTAGAGATAAGGTGATCAAGGAACATCTATCCTTCTTCACCTCGCTTGATAATTATGAATAATAAGTGACAAAAGTACTAGACAAGTATGAAAAGGATGCAATGCAATTAGGTGCACTTGACTAGGGATCGGTCTTCAAGCAATGTGAAACATATATTGTTGAATACTTCTCTCAAGCCATTGAATTTGATATCACAACCATGGATAGATACATGCACCTAGTTAGATATCCAATCCTACCAAGCTACAAAAATAATGCATAGTTTGGTCGATAAGATAGAAGAGGTAAGAGAAATTTTAAGGGTTTCAAAATTCTAGATTGAGTATGTGCCCGATAAACCATCTACCTCGATAGACTATTACATGGGGAACCACTGAAGCTACAAGGAGGGTAGGTAACAAATAGGAAGTTGACTCATAGTGTACTCCTATTACCATAAAGAGGAAAGGCATAATCGTGGTTGTGACTATAGTTTTAATAAAAGCCTAAAATTACACTTGTGTGCAATGTCACTACCAAAAAGAACAGCCCACGTGGGGATTCTATATGCTAGTGCATTTGGAGAAGACTGGTTATTCGCATGTGTGTAGTGTTAGTTGAGTGAGGTTATAAACCAGTGACTTGCATGTCAACTGCAACCTCCACCATTTAGTAACTAAGTCATAGGCTTAGTCTATTTGTAGAATGTAGGGAGCAAGATACTATAAATATAATGAATCAAGCAATTTTGACAGTCCAAAAATTGAATATAGGAGGCCATAATTAGGATTTCATTTACAATATTTTCATCTCTATAATTTTAAATTTCAAACTTTTTGGAGCTCTCTCAGTATTAGTGCTCACTGGTACCTTTATTTCATAATTAATCAATACAAGTTTCTTCATGGATTGCATGTTTCATGTTTCATGATCTTTGCTGAATGAAGTTGGTATTTATTTGATCTAATATCTTCTCTCATTCTAGATAGCATAATTGTTTTGAATATTGTGGTTTTCATTATCATGGTGTGTGAAGTTGCTAATTATCTCTTTCTACATGTAAGATTGTAGACTCTTCATGTAGATGGAAGTTTCACATGTTGCTATCTAGTCTATTATTGATAATATCTGGTTATTTGAAGTATTTATTTCAATTTTAATAATCTTACACAATTATGTTTCTTTCTTTCTCACTCCTAATATCTTTTTTATTTTATTTCTAATTGGATCCGCGTGAGTTTTCTCTACAACCAACTTACCACCTTGACTGAACAACTCATGTGAACCTTGAGTTACCCTTATGCATTTGTTACCCAACAAAGAGGACCCTGGGGAGTGTGGATTTCATGATCCTTTCTCTTTTTAGGAGAGGATCTGTTTCCCAAATCCTGCATGTTAGGTGAGTATAAAAGGACCATCAACAAGACCTTACACCATTTCTTTTATTTGTAGAGTAATAAGATTCTTAATATTTAAATGCCCATACTTTTTGTGCCATAGCTCTTTAGTGGACATAAAGTTTATACAAACCTCCTATTTGTATTCCTTTAACAATCACATTTCAATGATCCTTCATATCCTTTACTTGGCAAATTATCTTAAAAAACTCAACTTTTAGACCTTGATTAGTAATAGTTGAAATTGAATTTTATTTATTTTTAATTCTTGGAACATACATTACATTAGAAAACTTCTTTGCATATCTAGTATATAGTTACATACTTATTTTACCATATCCTTTTATTTAATGAGACCTATATCTCCTAAATAGATCTTAGTACCATCATTTTTCTCATAAAAACTTGTAAGCGAATTTTTATGACATGATGTATGAATTGATTCCCCTGAATTTATAAACTACTTATTACACTCATACATTTTAGTTCAAAGAGAAATATTATAAATAAAAAATTCAAATCATGACTTGGTTATCAATTACTACTTAACTCATCCTCACCATTTACATAATTGCCTTAATATTTCTTGTTTTTGCACTCATTATTCTTCTTTTTTCAACATTCATAAACATAATGCCCAAAATTTATTACAACAATTACTATTATCATGATGGATTGCACCCATGAAGCTAAGTATAAAACCCAACAATCCTATGAAACATGGGAATACTTTCCGCGCTTTGGGTTGCCTATGGTGAAAGTGGACCTTCGGGTTATAGGCCAGCTTTCTATATGATGAATATCTCGCAAACTGATTTCTATTGAGAAAAAGCATAGAGGGAATACTAAAATTGAACCTATCCTACGAGGTGATGTACCACACGTTCTTTCTGAGACCTGCAACCTGCTTAACTCACAAAATCCTTCAATTAGTAGACTTCAATCACTCACAACTCAACTAAAGATGTGATGCATCAATATTTTATAGAAAGGATTGAATTTAGAGCTTTCTTGAAGTAAAACAATTGTTTTCACAACTACAAATTACTAAAATTAGCTAGCACAATCTATAAACTACACCTATCATGTAACTGCTCACACCAATCATATTTGAATGAGACATAATTCAAGGATTTATGTAAAAATCACAATAATAACATCAAATAATTCATCCATAACAATACTTTCCTTGAGCATGAAAGAGACCAAAATCAATCTGCAATCATGTTGAGGAAAGAAAGAACTAAAAAATAACATCAAATAATTCATCCATAATAATTCATCAAGGAAATATGAGCTACAATACAGTCCTTGAGTGTGAAAGAGACCAAAATCAGTCTGCAATCATGTTGAGGAAAGAAAGAACTAAAAAATAATAGAAGAGAGGAGAGACTTTATAGAAAAGTCTTGAGAGGAGAAAACACTAAATATAGATGGGCTCTGTATTTGGCTTAGCTCTTCAAAAATATGCATGTGATCTTCTCTAGGTTGAATTTTCCCCAAAAGAATGCATAACTTCTCCAAATTTAGTGTTTGTGAGCTAAAACTAGCTCCTTAATTCATGGTACATAGAAGTGGAACACCCTCTGATGCATGCCTACTATAAATAGTCTCAGACAAACACTCCCATCTCTGAAATTTGCATGGCTGTATAGATGCTCTATTTTTAATAATTAATATAATTTTATTAAAATAATTAAAAAAATTATTTTCATAAATTTATATTAAGTATTAATGAACTTTTATAATTTTATTAAAAGAGCTAATAAAACTATATTAAGCTTTTAATAAAAATAATTTAAAATAACTTTTATTAAGATATTTAATAAAATTATCTTAATTAAAGCTATTTTAAATATTTTTACATTTAATAAAAGCTTTCTACATTACTTATTTTTAACATAAACCCTTTTTTATGAGGGTCACACCCATAACCTAGGTCACAAGACTTAAAAAAGTTTTGACCATGACATACATTACATGTATCATTTGTTTTCTTAAAGAAAAAAATAATAAAGAAATCCCATTTGATGAATCTAGGGCATGCAAAGTAGAAGAAGTGTGAAACTCTAAAAACACTCATTCTTTCATTTTACATTTTGTTGTCTTCTTGAAGAAGACTCCTTTCTGGCAGCCATCGTGCACATGGTTTTTTCTTTGCTTGAACTAGAACTGAGACTAGGGTTTGAAGGCTCGAACATGGTCTTCTTCAGCCAGGTATGCGTTGGTCCTCTCCTCTTTCATGCCAGTGTCATTTTTGTAGAATCTCTTGTTTTAAGACATGCATATATAAAGGGCTTGTATGAGCTTTAAGGAAAGATATCTCCTATCTCCTTGATGGTATCATATCTCAGTGTGTTGTCATATAGTCACAATGATGGAGGCTCTATTGTACATGACCGTGTTTTTTGATCAAAAACTTAGTTGTGTTTTTTTATCACGAGGAATATCTTTTGACATCTCTTACTCTTTGAAGACTGAACATGATGCGAAGGCTTTCTGTAATCATCAATCTTGGAATTTTTCACAAATTTTCCCTTTGACAAGGCCTAACAACATTTCAAGTTGTTGATTGTGAAAGATATTCCTTTAACTCAGGATGCTTTTATATTGGATTGATGTCAAGCCTTTATCTTTGTATACTATTCTAATAGTAAGGCATCGTATCAATATGCTTTGTTATGGATGCCAGAAAGGCATCATATCAATATGCTTTGTTATTGTACATGCACTTATTTCTATGTTATTTTCTATATAATGACCTACTCCCAATCTTGATCATCTGAGGATGCTACAGTTCTATCTTGAGAATTGGTTTGATGCACTGTACAATAGTATCTTTGACAAGAAACCTCTATCCTTATTTATTGTGAAATGAATGTGCCCTTCTATCATAATAGCACATAGTCATAATGATTACTATTTCGATGGAATCATTGTCAAATGCTTGTGATTGTTGTGTTCTTTGCATTGCCCTATTACTGGGATTTTGACTGTACTTTAGATGTCATGTTATCACTGTGATCTTTGATAGCTCTTTGTCTTTTACTACTCTATGAAGACATGTATAATTGTAATCCTATAAATGATGAGGTTCTCATCTACAGTTCCAAATATTTGAACCCCAATATTATTTGGTGCAATTAATTTATATACTTTCCTTGAATTGAGGTAGCTGTGTCTTGAAGGTCTTCTCCTTCCTTTAATTATTGTATTTTTTAATAGTGATATATCTATATGGTAGTTACTTTATTCTCACCTACCCATCTTAGGCTACAACCCTATCAATCTCTCTGTTGACTGTCTGTGGTAGCTATGACAGTGTGTTTTTCTATTCTGGATAGAAATTACTCTGCTCTTTGTTTTGTTTTGCTTGTATTGAAAGATTTTTGAAAGATGATTCTTCTCCATTAGATTCTTGAAAATTGGTCACACACTATTTTTATGAATTTGACAGTATATTCAAACATTTTCCGAGTTCTTTTGCTGCTATGAACTATATTATTAGACCCATTGACTATAATCACCTTTATGGTTACTATTTTATTCCTTGACAATGGTCGGAAGGCTCTATGACTGTGTTATGGATGCTTTTTAAGGATCATGCCACTAAATATGCATTTAAGGTATTTTACCTTTGATTCATGGATAACACCAGGATTGCATTGTAATCTTCATTACAAAGCCTTGACTTCTCTTTACCTTATTTTGACTTCTCTGTCACAATCTTAAAGCCTTTAATGATATTTGAATTGTTACATGTATCTTACCATGTTTTTGTCTTTCTGTTAACATTGAGAATTGTATCTTGAGCTAAATTTTCCTGTGACTATAATACTTGTTATGATTTAATGTCATCTTCAAATAACTTGCATCCTTATAATATGAACAGTAAGTCCCATGCTGCTATGTATCCTTTACTCTTTTATTTGGTAAGCTCATTGTTATAATGATTGTCAATGTATTTGAAGGTTGTTCTTGTTGTCATTGATTTTGACCTTTGGCTCTCATTGATGATTTCTCTACACACTTAATAAGATTTTTCCTATACTAGGGACTGATATTATTGTCAATAAGGCTGCACTTATTTTCTGGTTGTGGATGCATCTCTTTATGCTGCCTCTAATCACTGCTCATCATGTCTTATTACCATGAATCTTCATGCATAGACACCTTAGTGTCTTCTCATGGCTCTGTTATTATGATGTCTCCTATCTTTTATTTTGATAAATGATGATGAATATCATTTCATGTGATCAGTACTGGTGTCTTTACAACTCTCAATTGCCTTGAATGTCCTTGACAAGATTCATGAAGTACACTATTATATTCTTTCTTAGACCTTAACAAGATGCAATGGTGATTGAAAATAATCTATGCACTATCATTGGACTGTTATATCTGAGATACTTTTGTGACTGTGTCTCATCATTGTTTCCGACACTATCCTTATCTTGTCATGATTTGCCTATATTTTTTCTTCTTAACAATAGATAGCAACCTCTAAGATCATTGTTTATGATCTTTGTTTTGATATACCATATATATTCTCTTTTAATCATGGTCTTAGCTATGACTAAGTTGTTGTCATTTGATGCTACTATATTCTGACAATTCTTGCCACTTCATAAACCCACTGTGTTGGTTGTGAGTGCATCTATTATGCATTCATCTTCATGGAGGGTATTCTCTTTAACTATCTTGTCCACTGTATCCTTTAACTTTTGTCAACCTATTTGTAATATAGTGAGATACTCTGTTAATACTCTAGGCCTATTGACTATAACTTCCTAAGGTTACTGTGTTGTTTTGAATCTCATGCCTCTTCACTATTCTAACTCATTGGTAATCTTTGTTTGGTCATTGCATTTAGGTTTTGACAGTGGTAAGTATTTTGTATTCTTATTGCCCCTAGTTAGGGCTTCCTCTATTCTTTCCAATGCTAGCTACCATTTCTCTAGGATGGTATATTTCCTTGCTAAGAGGGTTGTTAGTATTGAGAACCACTTCTCTATAGTATTCATGACTGCATCTTGTTGGTAAATGACTGTATATTGTTCCAAGGTTGTGTCTAGTGCTTTATTATCATCAAACCTTCACTGTTATTTTGTCATTCACTCCTTATCACTTATTACCACTATAGGGGCCTTTATCTGTGTCAAATCAAAAGCATAATAGACCACTACTCTTGTGACTGACTTTCATCTTGATGTTAATAGGGCTCTCTCCTATGATGAGTTGTTATTATTACTCTAAGACCCTATTGGGGTTGTCTGATCATTTAATATGCTAGTATGGTTCCATTAGACACAAGCACATCATTCATAATAGTGATCCTGAAAGTTTCACTATTGTGAATGATGAGTCCCTACTCAATGAAGCAATATTGACATATTAGTATGCCGAGCTCAACCCTTGTGGGAGCCACATTCTACACCACATGCTTAAATATTGAATCATGATAAATCAATGATGAATTAGGCACTTGTTCCTTCACAATGAACAAACAACTTAGCTTGAAAATAAGGAATTATTCCTTCTATTGATGATTTGATCTCCATTATGCATACTTGATCTTGATTAATTGTATATAGCTGATATGACTGGATTGAATTGGTAACTCATAGGTTTAAGTTATTCAGTTGTTGATAACATGTGATGAGATTTTATATTCTGAGCTCTTAATAAATCTCTTAAGATTTTGCAGGTATACTTGGAGCTAGGAGATGAAGGGTTGATTCTAGAAAGAAGCTAAAGAAGAGTTGAATATAGAGGATCAACCTTCAACCTTTAACAGGCAATGAAGGATATGACATTTCATTATATATTTTTCTCTTCCTATCTTCAGTTGTATATCTTTCTCTCTATGAATGCTTAATGTTGTAGCTCATGTGGGACCCTTAAACACTTTTCTACTTTTAAAGAATATAACAACAATATTAAAACAATCTTGTATGTTTCTCCATATAATGCAACAATATTATGCAATTTTGATGAATTTTGTTATGAACTTTGGATAATATATTGAATTGTGTTTGATATGTTTCATTTCAAATAACACTAAATCAACATTGAATACATGTACATTTCACCATTAATAACAATAACTACTCCAAGTCTACCAATTTGAGCAGTGTGTAAAAATTGGTAACAATTAAAATTTCTATTTTTCATTACATTTGATTTGTATGATGCTCCTTCTTGATACCTTTTGTCCTCTTTATACCTTTGGTTATCAAATTTACCTCCTTTGTTCTTTGACCATTTATTTCATTTGGATGTCTTCTTGTCTTTTCTCACCAAAGCTAAATCTACACTCTGAATTTTTTGGTCCATATGTTTCTACCTCTCTTCTTCTTATAGCAGGATACCTACCAGATTCTCAATAAAAAAGATAATTTATCCTTTGCAATCAAACTAGTAATGAAGATGATTATAAAGGATGGCGAATAGGGGAGCGATGCACGTGAGGGCCTAGTACAACCCGCGACCTTCATGAAGGCTTAATGACCTTGCATGTGGCCTTTTTTGGTAGTCCTGTTTGTGGTTTGGTGTGTAGAGTGTGGGCTTTGAGTTTATAAGGTGTGGTTGTGGAAAGTTGGGGGGGGCGACTGGGGTTTTGTGCTGGCTTTTTTTTTTATCTGTGTTCTTTGGCTCTCTTCTCAATTGGTTTTTCGCTTTCTCATTTTCGGGTGGTTGGCTTTGGGGTGTTTTCTTTTTTCTTTTTTCCATGGATCCATTGCAGGGGAAGCCACTAGGGGTAAAACATCCTATGGATTTTTGAGTAGTGATTGGGGATTCATCTTCAAATTGATCAATCCAATTCTTTGATAATAGCTTATATGCTAAGGATGTAGGTGATGGAGGATTTGTACCTTTCGGGGGTTCTCATATTTAGAAATTTAATGGATGCCTCGAATGGTCTAAGGAGAGATCCATTTTGGAAATTCAACCAGAGTCGATTGCTAAAGACATTGAGCATTTTTTGAAGCATGCATTGCTATGCAAGTTTATAGGAATGAGGGTCGCACTCCAATTTTTGGAGTCTTGGTCACAGAGGACTTGGTCGCTCAAGGGTGAAATCGAAATAATGCTACTGGAGAACAATTATTTAATGGTGGTGTTCAATTTCATGGTAGATCGCATTAAATTTTTTGAAGGTGGACCTTAATTCCACAATTAGGTAGGCCAGTTCATGAAACCTTGGCATGCAGGTTTCAATCTAATGAAAGAACATCCAAATCAGGTTGTTGTGTGGGTGCGGCTTACTCAATTTCAAGTGGAATGTTGGCACAATGATATACTACATAATGTGGCCTTGTTGCTAGGAAAACCAGTTGGTTCTTCTTAGCAAACTTGGGATAGGAAGGTAATGACTTTTTCTCATATCTATGTTGAAATTGACTTAAATAACCCTCTTCCAGATTTCTTGGAAATTTGTGTAGGATGATATTCTTAGATCCAATAGTTAGATTATGAAATATTATCATTTTGGTGTCAGCTCTAGCATGAATATGGTCATTTGAAGAGGAGATACCCAAGGTCAAAACCCTCAAAGTCTCCTTCCATTCAATCTCCTTCCAATCCCACTAGGCCTGACAAAGGCAAGGAAAAAATTTCTAGTGATGTTGTATCTGGTGAGGGTTTTATTCATGTCAAAGGTTGAAATAGAAATAGGGGTTTGAAGAGGTCCTATAAGGATCATCAAGATGAAGATACTTTTAACTTATTTGAAATATTAGATGACCTTATTCAGCAAGAGGTAAATCTAGGTTTGATGGCTATGGAGCATGAAGAAATGTAAGTTGTTTAGGAAGACAATGTTCCAAGTAGTGTGCAAAATTTGTAGACAGATCATGATTTACAGATGGACACTATTCTTGGGGTGATGGAGTCTGGAGATATGGGTTCCCCTGTTAATGGAACATCCGGTGGGGGGGAGTCAATTAAACCATCTGGAAAATTAGACCTTGATCAAACAAAAGGTGGAAAATATTCTCCTACATTGGGGATTCTTCAGAAAGAGAAAAAAAAAAGGAGGCTGTTGAGAAGTCTTCCAAGATTGGAAGGAAGAAAGTTGTAGAAAAATAAAGATGATGAGGGATTCTCTTATGGAATTTGGAAGTGGTAAGACGTTGGATTCTCACTTCTCTTATCCCCAGAAAAGATCATTTTATCTTGGAATGTAAGGGGCTTGAACAATGACCCTCGACAAGAAGATGTTCGAGATTTGGTGAGAGTTCATTCTCTTGATGTTCTTATATTACACGAGACTAAGTTGTTTGTTGAGAGAATGACTCATTTGTTACCAAAGATATGGGGTGGTGGTGAATGCCAGTGTGTTGGGGCCCATGGTTCTGTTGGGGGTTTGGCCTATTTATGGAACCCTTTGAGGATTCACCCTCTTTGGTGGGTATCTTCTAAGTCTTCCATCTCTTTAGTTTCTTCAAGTCTTCAGATTGGAGAATCTATTCTCATATCTAATATTTATGCACCTACTTATTTTTTTGGAAAACAACTTTTATGGGTTCATATTACCACTATCTGGAACCTAGTACCCTTTCATCCATGGATTTTGGCAGGGGATTTTAATGCTATTATAGAGTTGGTTAAGAAAAGAGGTGGTATTGGGAGATTGAAGCCTTCGGATTTCATGCTATCGGAGACCATCTCTATCTTGAATCTAGTGGATGTCAATCCCAATAATGGATAGTTTACTTGGAATAATCAGAGAACACAAGAGAACTATATCACTGAGAGATTTGACCAGTTCTTGGTTTCTTGTTTCTGGGTTGGTGGTGGTTGGACTACTAGATTTGAAATTTGGGATTGTCTAGTTTAGATCAATGGCCTATCAAGTTATTGATCTCCTCCTATCGGGTGGCTCATTCTCCTCAATTCAAATTCTATCTCATGTGGTTATGAGAGACTTCCTTACAAGATTATGTGGCTAAATGGGGGAGGGTTGGCAGACTGACATATGGTATAGCTATGTATACCTTTGCTAAAACTCTACAATTTGTTAAATACCAGCTTAAGCGATGGACTCAATAGTGCTTTGGAAATATTTTCATGCTAAAACTGCTACTCAAGCTGAGTTAGATGAAATCACCAGGGAAATTAGGGACTGTGGTTTGTTTGAGTCCTTGTTATAGGAAGAAGCTAAAGCTCTGAAATTGGTGGAAGAATGCAAGCTGAGGGAGGAGATTTATTGGAAACACAAGGCTCACGGGAACTGGCTTCAAGAAGGGGATTAGAATACAGCCTTCTTCTTCAACTTGGTGAAAGTGAGAAGGTATGGCAATGCTATTGAAATATTTGTGGATGATAGGGGTGAGCAATATTCTTCTTTACATGATATTTTTAGAGAGGCTTTGCAATACTTTGCTACTTTAATTAGGGAAGATTCTCAAGGAGGGTTTGTTTAGGAATCTCAGGTGCTTTCCTGTATTCCCCATTTGGTTACTAGGGAGATGAATGAGTTCCTGATGAGCAATGTTTATATGGAGGAATTGGAGGAGATTATCTTTCATATGAAGAAAGGGAAAGCTCTAGGTCCCGATGGATTCCCGATTCAATTCTTTCAATAATTTTGAGATACTATTAAGATAGATTTATTAGAGGTGGTTTGGGAATCTCAAATGAACAATCAAATGCTTAGGCCTCTGAACTCCACCCTTTTGGCCTTCATCCCCAAATGTGATAGTGCAGATAGGTTATGTCAGTTTCATCCCATTTCTATTTACAAAATTATATCTAAGTTGATTGCTGAAAGATTGAAAAAATGGCTTAAAAAGATTATCTCAGAAGAACAAAGTGGCTTTGTGGCAGATCAGCAAATCCTGGATGGAGTTGTTGTTTCTACGGAGACCATCCATTCCATGGCAGCTTCCAGAGAGAAGGCTATGTTCATCAAGCTGGATATGCCAAAGGCTTAAGATAGAGTTTGGTGGTCCTTTCTTCAAAAAGTTCTTTGAACTTTTGGCTTTGCAGTGGAGTGGATTCAATGGGTAATGAGTTGTCTTACATCTACCTCTTTTTTTAGTTTTGATCAGTGGGGAGCACACTGAGATTTTTGAGGATTCTCAGGGACTTCAAGAAGGGGACCTTCTCTCTCCTTATTTGTTTCTTCTTATGGTAAAAGGTCTTCGGACATTGGTAAATAAGAATGTTGATTTGGGTCTGATCCTTAGATGGAGGTGGGGAATAGGTTTGCCTCCACAGTCCCACCTTCAATTTGTCAATGACACTTCTTTCATGGGCAGTTGTTAGTATTCACAGGGGACTGGATGTTTAATCAATTTCTTTTAGCCAGCTGATTAATGAAGATAAGTTTCAATTTTATTCTTCAACACACTAGAGGCTATTCAGAGGAGGATTTCTCATATCTTGAGATTTCAGATTGGATCTCTCCATTTGATCTACCTAGGCATCCCAATCTCTTCAAGTAAGCTTCCTAGAGAGTCTTTGCAGAATATTCTTCATAAATTTTGTGCTAAAGTCAATCACTGGATGCATAGATGGTTGTCCTTTGCCAAAAGAGTTCAACTTCTTAAGTCTCTAGATCAGGCCCTCTTGCTCTATAGGGGTATGCTTCACGTGGCTTTGATGGGATTTGTTAGAGATTTGGATTATATGTTGCGACAGTTCTTATGGGCAGGCAATTTGTCTTCCTCTAAATGGAGCCTTGTCATATAGGATATTGTGTGTTTCCCGAGATGGTTTGGTGGTCTTGGTTTGAGACATTTGACTTTTGTTGGGGTGGCTTTAGCTGCTAAGTTGTATTGGAGGTGGCGTGTGGAGCAGGACCAGATCTGGGCTAGGATCTTGTCGCATAAGTATCTTCCTGGGATTTTGAGGGAGGAATTCCCCCATTACCCTCTGGTGGGAAAAGGATCAGTATTCTTGGAAACATTGAAGAAGGGGGGCTGCCTTGATTAAGGAAGATTTATTTTGGATATGCACGACGGAGATAGAGGCACTTTTTGGGTCTAACTGTTGGGATGGCTTTCCCTCCATTATTTCACAGTATCCAAATTTGATGGCCATTTGTTAACGGTTTCTTGAGGTAGGGTAGATAAGAGTGAGTGAATTTAAATTATTGTATCCTTGTGGTGAATTGGAGGTTGCCAGATGGAAAGTTTCGAGTGAGTGGCCAATAGTTGGTTTGGAGGGAGATTATGTTTAGCTTCATAATATCATATCAAGTAGACATTGTAGCTCTCTTAAGGACAAAGATAGCCTTGCTTGGCATTTGAATCCTAAGGGGGTTTATACGGTTGCAAGTGGGTATCAGTAATTGATGGCTCAAAGGCATAATGGAGGGGAGGTTCAATGGTGGAAGTATGTGTGGAAAAATTTCTCTTGGCCAAAGTGTAACTGTTTTGTGTGGACTTTGGCTTGGAATAGATTCTTGACATGGGATAATATTCAAAAGCATGGATTTCAAGGCCCTTCAATTTGTGTTTTGTGTTGTTCTAATGAAGAGGACTCCCTACATCTGTTCTTTCCTTTCGTCTTCTCTAAGAAGATTTGGCACCTCTGGTGGGATGCCTGGAAACATCCTTGTGTCCATTCCATGTCCCTTGTGGATTTATGGAATATCTTGGGCAAGCCTCCTACTATTTCTTCATTTCTTCAGATTGTGTGGGTGTATTGGGTCTACTTTCATTCTTTGATAGTTATTCTTGGAGAGGAGTCACGTGATTTTTAGGGGGCAGATGTTATTGGTTCAAAAGGTGTGGCACAAAACCATAGGGATGATTCAGGAGACAGTGGAGGCTAAATTTGAGGTGATTCTCCCACTTGATAGAAAACATAAGATATTACAGATAGATTAGGTATTCAGGGATTGTCTCTTGTCTGTCCATGTATTAGAAGAGGTAGATGTGCATAGAAGAAAGTCCATAGGGAGGGTAGATGGTAATCTCCTCCTGAGAACTTTTTGAAGATCAACACTGATGTATCCTCTCGTGGCAATCCTAGCCCGACTAGGATTGGAGGTATATGTTAAAACTATTTCAGAGAGGTGGTGTTCTTCTTCTCTTTCCATAAAGAGTAGTAGAATAATAACTTTATGGAGGGGTTAGCGATTATGTTTTCTTTTGAGTGTTCTTATTCTATAAGATGGTGATAGGTTATTTGTGAATCCGATTCACAGGATATTGTGAATGTTTTTATTAGTCAGAAGATGATTGATGTTAATTGGCAACTTGTTTGGGTTGTTCAACAGATTTTGCATATCAGCTCTAGGATGGAGAATGTGTCCTTTGTCCACATTTTGTGTGAATGGAATAGAGTTGCTGATTGTTTGGCTAAATGGGCTTCCGATAATATTGATAATTGAAGGATTGAGGGGTGGGGGCATCTATCCCTTGTTTATTGTCAGGAATTGGAGAAGATCCTTGCAGAGGATATTGGTGGATATGGTAATGGGTGAGGTTGTTGCTTGTTCTAGGGGGTGCTATTTGACCATTTCTTTTGGAGCTTTGGCTCCCTGTTTTTCTTGTAATGTTTATTTCTCAATGTCAATAAATTTTTTACCCCTTCTATTCAAACTAGTAATGAAGACATGATAATCAATAATAATTTTATTCAATGTAACTATTACTAGATCATTATTAGAGACTTCTTCACCAATATCAGTTAATTTATCTCATAGCTCCTTAACTCTCAATATATAATCACTAATATTTTGATTAAAACTAATTTTCTCTTTTAAAAAAAAAAATTGTTTGTGTTTGTCGTCTCATACAAACTTTTTAAACCCATCCACATATCCTTAGAAGTAGTAATTTCTCTTATATAAAGGATTATTGAATCGTTTATTGACATGCGCAAGAGAATCTTAGCTTTAAATTCTCTTTTCTCCCAATATTTAATAGCATTAGGTCTTGTTGTAAGTTTATCCTTAGTACCATTTAAGATGATCCAAACATTGTATCCTTGCATTAAAGTCTACATCTTGAACTTCCAATTAACATAATTGGAACCATCTAACATATTTTATTCGGTCTTTCTAATCACCTTAGACATTGTCACGGTCAAGACTCTTCAAACTCACAATAAGGCTTAGCTCTACCTCTTTGCCCTCAATTTCCAACTATAACAATAACACTTTAGCTGGTCTTAGACTACAACAACAATATTCAACAAGTAGTGTGTCCTATTGCAAATTCAAATATTTTCTTAGTGGCAAGAAAAAATCATTGGTCTTTCATATGCATCACTATGAAAAGACTTGAGACATGGATTTGATACCAAAAAAAAAATCAAGCACATTAAACAATTGGGATACTTTGAACAAGTTGTGGATTCAAGAAACAAAATAACTATTAAAGAATATGATGACAAAGAACACTCATCCAAAGGCACAACAACCTTACCTCTAAGTGTTGGACTAGTCACAAAGGATGTATTTTGTCAGGTCCTTGATTTAGATCTCACATACAATATACTTTTTCTGTAATGCCCCTCCATGCCTTGCATGTGAGACTTGCTACTTTGACTTGATAGACAATGTTTTCAAGCTTTATGTGTGGTTTATTTCGTTGTTCTATGCTTCTAGATACATTCATGTGATTCATGTTATTGGACTATTTTAAGATGTTTATGTTTTCTAATATAATTATTATTTATTTCATTTGAGATAAACATATTGATGTTTATGGATTTTATGTGTAGAATAGATTACTATTGTATTGTTATCTTTAGGTAGGGTGAAAGGAATGATTTCGTATTACTCATTTGTGAGCTCAATGCCACATCACAATTTCCTTCCACTAGATGGGATTAGAGATATATATTTATATATGTATGTCTGTATAAAACATTGTTTTGGTGTAGGATTGCAAGTACCAGGCATCGACTCCACCTAGCTCCACAGCTTCGAGTGCTTTATTAATTCCCAATGATGGTAAAAGGAGATAGTACATGGCCCAAATTATACATAGCCATAGCCATTGTCCTAACCTAGGGACAATTACCTAGTTTTTATATTTTATCCTATCAGATTTGTCATGTGGAGAACACCTGATTGTCAGTGGTAAGTCTTATTTTGATTTTGACATTATTTTGTGGTTTATTCGAGTGTGTTGGACTTTATGTTATTTTAATATATATTAATATTAATTATTACCTAAGCATTGTAAATTAAATTAATAATTAATTAATGATTATTATTGTTTCAAATGTAATTTTGATTTAATAAATATATTATTATTATTATTATTTAAATATAATTTATTTATTATTTGTTATTTTTTATTTATTATTTATTGTTGTGCATGTGCTATTTTTATTGTGGGGACTATTTATTCTATTATTATGGATACTTAAATTTAAATTTAAATTAATTATTTAATGTTGGGAATTATTTATTAGGATTTGTTATTTTATTATTTGTAATTTTATATGATTTAATATTTTATTATTTTTTTTGAGTGGTAGTTAGTTAATTATTTATTCTTTTGAGTGATTTATTACTCTTAAAAGAATTATTGTTTATTCATTTCTTATTATTTTATTGGATTGTTATCTATTTAAGTGGATGTGACCATTAGTTCTATTTTTAGTGGATTATTATATTTTAATTAGAAATAATTATTTATTATTTCTTAGTTGTCAAGAAAGAGTTATTTATTTTTATGGGATTTGTGATTGGTGATTCGATATTTATTTATTATTGTTTAGATTTTATTTTGGAATTAATTTAATATTATTGATTTATTGATTTAATGTGATATTTTTTAGGATTGGGGTTTTTCTTTTCTTTTTTATCTTTATTTAGGTAATTGAGTTTTATTTATTGTGTCTTCATGAGAGTTGATTGTGTTGTTACTATTATTATTATTATTCTTTTTCGATGTTTCAAGAGATGAATTTTTATTGCAGATTTGTGAAGAATTTTAAGAGTATGAATTTGAGGAAAGGGATTTGCAGTTATCAGTTTAACTTTGGATTTGCATTGAACGTGGTTTAGAATTATCAAGCTTGATTGGTTTGGGATTTGCATTGAAAGTGGTTTAGAATTATCAAGCTTAATTGGTTTGGAGTCTTGGTTGTTGTTTTGAAGAGATCTCTCTCTCTCTTACTAAAAGTCTAACTTAATTAAAAATAAATAAAATCCATGGTAAATCCATATGTTTATGTGCATTTTCGAACACAATGCTAAAAATAGCAATTTCAATGTTTGTAAACCAGAATCAAATGGAATTAAACAAATTTATTTATAAATCGATATGCCCCCACAAAAAGCCTACTAATAAGCAATTAGTATTTTAGAAAAGCTATATATATATATATATATATATATATATATATATCATCAACTAGATTTATTAAGATTCTATTTGACCCACCACGATCCTACACATAACCATATGTTATGTAATTAGTTTGGTTGTTTTTGGTTTGGACTTAGATTTTCATACTTATTTAATTATTTATTTATTTTGAGCTATTTAATTAATGAAATTAATATAGCATGACCTATATTTAGCATGGTTAATATTATTTTATTACATGCATACCTTTAAGGGAAATTTAATAGGATGAAAAGAATATAATGTCATTAAAATAGCTTCTTTTGGTTTCAATGTCCATGTTTAAACTAGTCTTGTTGATGTAATATTTCATCCTAGGTAGATTCGATATGTATTAAATCATTTTTTTGATGCTTTATAACTCAAGACATTTTATTGCTTAAAAAGAAATTTGCATCATAGAGACAAAATTGTATATAATGAACATCCTCAAGGCTATGATAATTATTCTGGCTTAAATAAATTGAGGAAAAAGGGATTAAAATATTATCATTCTCTTGAAAACAAGAAAGTTTGAATATTGAGGTAAGTTCTTGTACTATAAAACCTAATAAAATCTCGTTCTCCTCTTATATAAAATATAGAGTATTCGTTCTCCTCTTATATAAAATATAGAGTATTTATTAGATTCCTAGTAGATGACCTATGTGTAAGATTATTATTGCCTTATCTTTGTTAATTAGTCAAATCAATTAGTTAGACCAAGTTAACCATTTTTGCCATCCTTGCTAATATTTCACTTATGATTCATGAAATATTTTAGAATAATTGTGATTTAAATGCTTATCTAAGCTTAGGCATGCTTTTGCGAGCTTATATATGTGATTGATCGATTTTGTACTATACATGCCATGTTGTTGTTTGTAGGCTTTCAAGAGTAAGCTTAGGTCAAGGGGGAGGATTTAATGCCCCTCCATGAATTGCATCTGAGACTTGCTACTTTGACTTGATAGACTATGTTTTGAAACTTTATGTATGGTTTTTTTCGTTGTTATGTGTTTCTGGATACATTTATGTTTCCGAATATGATTACTATTATATTTCATTTGAGATAAACATATTGATGTTCATAGATTTTAAGTGTAAAGTAGATCTTTGTTATATTTTTTTCTTGGGGTAGGGGGGAATAAATGATTTCATATTACTCATTCGTGAGCTCCATACGACATGACAATTTCCTTTCACTAGATGGGGTAAGAGATATATATGTATATATGTATGTCTATATACAACATGTTTTGGTTGAGGATTGCAGGTACCAAACATTGACTCCACTGGCTCCATAGGTCTGAGTATGTCTTATTAATTCCCAATGGTGGTAAAAGGAGATAGTACGAGGCCCAAATTATACCTAGCCCTAGCCATTGTCCTAACCTAGAGACAATTACCTAGTTTTTATTTTATCTTGTCAGAATTGTCATGTGGACAACATCTAATTACCCAATTGTCAATGGTAAGTCTTATTTTGATGTTGGCATTATTTAATGATTTATTCAAGTGTGTTGGATTTTATGTTCTTTTAATTATTATTATTAATATTAATTATTCCCTAAGCATTGTAAATTAAATAAAGAATTAATTAATGATTATTATGACTTTAAATGCAATTTTGATTTAACAAAAATAATTTTATTATTGAAATGATTTATCATTAATTAAATAAATATGATTTATTTATTATTTGTTATTTGTTATATATTATTTATTATTGTGCACGTGCTATTTTTATTGTGGTGAATAGTTGTTCTATTATGATGTATAATTGTATTTAAATTAAAATTAATTATTTAATGTTAGGAATTATTTACTAGGATTTGTTATTTTATTATTTATGATTTTAAATGATTTATTATTTTATTATTCTTTTTGAGTGGGGAGTTAGTTAATTATTTATTATTTATTCTTTTGAATGATTTATTATTCTTAACTGAATTGTTGTTTATCTATTTCTTATTATTTTATTGGATTGTTATCTATTTCAGTGGGTGTAACCATTAGTTCTATTTTTTTAATAGATTATTATATTTTAATTGAAAATAGTTATTATGCCAAGAGGGGTAACCTACAATGCCACCCACCCTTTTCTAAGGGATTAAACAAAAAAAAAGAATTGATTGGCATTCCTGAAGTTACAAATGGAATCATAGTGCACTATAACGAAGGTGAGGCGGTTCAATAGAAATGCATGCGAGAATTGGAACTGCAAAAGTCATTTCTAAATGTGTTGGCATAATCATGTATCATGCTGGTGAAAATAAAAGCTATTAAACTCCTCCCCATTTTCCTGCCTGTTCAATTGGCAGATTTAATAAAGGTGAGCAGGTAGAATCAGAAGGGAAATACATAAGATCGGGTTTTTTAAACGAAAATAATTTGTTTCTTTGATCTCTCAAGGTCTATCTCACTTTTATTTTTGTTTTTGGAATTTTTTTGTTCTAATGTAATATGCAGCTATTGGGCAATGATATTTATGATATAATTAAATCGAGTTTCTTTCTGTTTAGATAATTGAATTGTTCTCAAATTCATTGATATCTTTGAATTCATCATTAAGGAATATTACATTCAGATGCAAGCATTTTTATCATGAAGAGAATTTTATCGTTGGTCCCATGCAATATGGCATTGCATTCTTGGTGCGGTTTTTTTTTTTTTTTTTCACTTCCACTGAATGTGTGTGTTTAGGTGATCATTTAATTCAACTTTCATCTAATTGTGTAGAATTTTAGAATTTGAATCTAAGCCTGAATCCTTCCATATCCCATTTCATTTTGTTCTATTGAATATATTGATTTATCATTCGGATTGATTTTAATTAGAGATAAATGTACTTCTTAATTATTATTTAAAAATATTAATTTAAATTTTGTTATTTAGAAAGATTAGAAAGGATTTTTTATATTTTTAAATCTTAAATACAAAAATATAATATTTTTAATTTCAAAAAATCAAAATTACATGTCTATACAAATAATGCAAAAATAGTATTTAATTCTTAATTTTTAATTTAAAAAATATATATATTTTTAATATGATTCTAAATATGAACACAAAAATATAATGTTTCTAAATTCAAAAAATCAAAATTACATGCATGGTGCAAAAATAATATTCAATTTAAAAAGATCAAAAAGAATTTATATGTTTATCAATTTTAAAAAACAAAATTACATGCGTATACAAATGGTTCAAAAATAATATATAATTTTTTTATTTTCAATTTACAAAAATCAAAAAGATCTTTTTACTTTTTAGAAAGATTGTATTTTTAAGATTTAATTTTATATTAAATATAATTGTCTTTCATTAAAAAATTAAAAAATAGAGTTTAATTTAATTTTAGAATCTGATGAATGTTTTTGCTTCCTGATGAATGTTGAATGAAACAAAATCCCACGGTTCCTCAAAGAAGGTCGAGCCACCATGTTTATACACGAGATGGGTATCAATGGGCAAGGATCGTAGAAAATCAAACCGCCTTTGAGAGTGCAGTTAAGAAACTGATTAAAGAACTTCAAGATACCAGAGCTCCCCTTTCAACAAGGTTGACATGTGCATATAAATCATGGAAAGGAAGAAGGTGTTCTGGATGGAAGGACCACAGGGGTGGACCACATGGCTGGAAGACTAGGATGAAATCCTCCTCTAGTTCCTTATGGCAGCAAGCACAACTTTATTTCGGAGTTTTCTTTTAGTGCATTGTCTATGACACTCATCTAGTTCTTTTTGGTTTCACTGTTGAGGCCCTGCCTCCCCTGTATAACCATCTTTTTGGTCTCTCGATTTATAATATAAAAAAAAAAATTCACAATAAAATGATAGTTTGTCTTTCTAAGGTCCCATAATTTCTACTAACGCCTACACAAAAATATATGAAAAAATAGAAATACCAATTACTATTTGACAATACTCATTTTTTATTATTATTATTATTTATCTAATATATAAATATTAATCAAATATTAATAATCCAATAAATATGTATTTATTCAAGATATTTATTAATCAAATATATATTGATATATCTTTGTTAATTTGATGTTGTATATGGATTGAAAAATTTAAATACAATTCAGTCCAAGCATTTTTTTACAATTGTAATCCTAATTGTAGCATAACCCTAATTTAATCATAACTTTAATTGTGTTGTAATGATAATTGATGATAATTAAACTATAACTAGAAGCATATTTGATATAACTAGAATTTAACCCTAACCTTAAACTTAATTCTTATCCTAATTTAAACCCAATAATGATTAAATTATAACCCAAACCCTAATCTTACTTGAACTCTAATCCCAATGTAAGCCCTACCTAATGTAATTGAATCATAGCTCTAATTATGCTTGAAACATAATTCTAATTAAACTATAACTACAACCATATTTGAACCTTAACCACAACCAAAATTTATCCTAGAATAGTAACATTAATGATAACATAATATTAATCCTAACCCTAATTTAACCCCATCTCTTGCCACAAGAATTATCCTAGAATAGTAACTCTAATTTTAGTGTAACCTTAACCCTAAACCTTATCTCACCCTAACTCTTACATAACCTTGACCCTTAGCTCTAAACCTAACTCTTACTTAAGCATATCCCAAAACCCTAACCCTAATACCTATCGCTAACCATAACTCAAATTGTACCTCCAACCATAAACCTATTCTTAATCTTAACCATGAAGTTGACCATATTCTTAATTGTAGTCCTAACACTAATCCTACACCCTAAGGCTAAACCTAACCCTATCCTAAACATAACCATTATTTAAACCCTAACCTTAACCCTAAACCTAACCCTAATCATTATTTAAACCCTTATGCCATTTAAAACTAAACCCTAACCCTAACCTAACCATAATTCTAACCCAAAATGTGTTTGCAACCCAAACCCTAAACATGATGTAAACCAAAACCATAATCCTAATCCTAACACTAACCCCTAACCCAAACCCTAAACATAATGTAAACCTAAAAGATAATCATAATCCTAACACTAACCCCTAACCCAATCCATAACCCTAAACCATAACGAGACCCTAAACATAAATATAACCTAATTGAATTCCGACCATTACCTAACCCTAAGCATAACTCTAACTATAGAATTAAACCCTACCTAAAACCTCAACCTTAATCTAACCCTAATTAATCCCTAACTTAATCCAAACCCTAACACTTATTGAACCCTCATCCTAATTGAATTTTAGCCCAAACCCTAACCGTAATTAAAATTTAATTCTAATTTAAGTACAACCCTAATGTAATTGAATCATAAAGCTAATTCTTACCCTAATTGAACTCTTATACGAACCCTAAACCACAATCTAATCCTAAACTTTAACCTTAATATAACCATAATTGAAACCTAACCATAACCTAACCCTAAATTTAAATATAACCCTAAAATTAAGCCCTAACTACAAATTGAACCCTAATCTAACCATGACTAAATAATAATAATAATAAAATTATTATATTATTATATTATTATATAACTATAATATAATCTTTAAAATCAACCTTTATTATATATTCCTTAAAATCAAGCTTTATTATATATTCCTTAAAATCAAGATTTATTGTCAAGATTTATTATAATCCTTAAAATCAAGATTTGTTATATAATCCTAACCCTCACACCATGCTTTATCCATAAACCCTAACCTTATTTGAATACTAACTCTAACTCTAACCATAATTAAATGCTAAATAAATTATAAAACTAATCCTAACCCTAACCCTGACCCTAATCAAGATGTAAATCCTAACCCTAAAAATAACCATAATTATAACTTTAAACCTAGTTGTAACCCAAACCCTAAAAATAACCATAATCCTAACAATGATGTAAACCCTATCAATCATCCTAATCCTAATCCTAAACCCTATCCAAAACCATAACCCTAACCCTAACCATGATTTGAACCCTAAACATAACCATAATCCTATGCCCTTACCCTATCCATAATCCTAACAATATCCCGAATCATGGTGTAAATCCTAACCATAACCATGATGTAAATACTAACATTAATCCTAACACTAACCCTTAACCCTAACCCTAACCATGATGTAAACCATAACCCTAGCTATAATACTAATATTAATGCTAACCCTAACTCGAACCATGATGTAAACCATAACCTTTACCATAGTCGTAACCAAAACTCTAAACCATTACTCTAATCATAAATCTAACCCTAACCTTAACCTAACCTAATTATAATCCTAAACACTAACCCTTAAAATAGGGAATGGCTCTACCACCCTTAAGATGCACCAATCATCTATTACAATATACTCGTAATATATGAAGGGTATTAATATCTTTGTGCATCCTAAGAGATGGATAGCTATTTCTCTAAAAATAACCCTAAACCTAACCCTAACCATGATGTACACCCTAACCATATCCATAATTCTAACCATGATGTACACCCTAACCTTGTCCATAATTCTAACCATGATGTAAAACCTAATCCTAACAATGATGTAAATCCTAACAATTATGTAAATCCTAACAATGATGTGAATCCTAACCCTAATCATAACCATAATTATTACCCTAAACCAAGCAATAACCCTCACCCTAACCCTAATCGTAACCCTAACCCTAACCTTGATATAAACACTAACATTAATGCTAACACTAACCCTTAACCCTAACCCTAATGAAGATGTAAACCCTAACCCTAGCCATAATCCTAATCATAATTGTAACCCTAAGCCTAACCATAAACCTAACCCTAACTCCAACCCCGACCATGATGTAAACCATTACCCTAACCATAATTCTAACCATAACTATATGCCTTAATCCTAACCTAACCATAACCACCCTAACACTAACAATAATCATTAGCCCTAACCTTAGAAAATGATCCTAATAATAACCATAACCATAACCATAACTTGAAACCTCTTCCTAATCCTAAGAGTTACAAATCCTATCCATAATCCTAATCCTAGCCTTAAACCCTAACCCAAACCATAACCCTAAGCCTAACCTCAATCTTAAACCCCAATCCCAACCATAATTCTCACCCTAACCCTAAGCATAATATAAATCCTAACCCTAAGCCAAAACCTAACCCTAACCATGATGTTAATCATGACCCCAACCCTAACCCTAACCTTAACCTTAACCCTAACCCTAGTTATGATGTAAACCCTAACCCTAGCCATAATCCTAACTATGACCCTAACTATAATCTTAAACCTAACCTTAACCCCAACCATGATGTAAACAATAAACCTAACCATAACCCTAATCACAATACTTACCCTAACCCTAATCATAATGCTAACCTAGCTATAATCTAAACCCTAACCCTAACAATCATCTTACCCTAAACTTAATCCTAACCCAGATTGAACTTTCATCCTAATCTATACCTAACATTAATCTATCTCAAACCCTAATCCTTATTGAACTTTAATACTAATTTAATCCTAATCTTAATGTAATTGAACCATAAGCATAATCCTAACCCAAATTACTTCTATGTAAACCCTAAATGTAATTCTAACCTTGACACTATACCCTAACCATAAACATAACCTTAATAGTAAACCCTAACCGTAACCATAATCTTAAACCAAAACCAAACCCTAACCTTGATGCTAACCCTAACCATGTTATACACCCTAACCATTATCATAACCTAACCTTAAACCCTAACCCTAATCATAACCCTAACCATGATGTAAACCTTAACCCTCACCATAATACTAACATTCACTCTGATCCAAAATATAACCATAAACCAAATCCTAATTCTAACCATACCCCCAGTTATAATCCTAACCCTAACCCTAATCCTAACTGTAATTATGTTTACCCTAACCCTACCTTTGATGTAAACCCTAAAGATAATTGTAACCTTGACACTAAACCCTTACCCTAACCATAAATTTAACCCTGATATTAAGTCATAACCATAACCCTAACCCTAACCATAATCCTAAATCAAAACCAAACCCTAACATTGACGCTAACCCTAAACGTGATATAAACCCTAACCATAATCCCTAACCCTAACCCGACCATGATGTAAACCTTATCCCCAACCAACACTAACCTTAACCCTAACGTTAACCATAACCATAATCCTTGCCATTAAATAAAGTTTAATATATCTTACATTTTAGTATTTGCTTTGATCTTGCAACACATATATATTATTAAAAATAGTCTAAATAGATATATTAAATTTTATATTTCTCTACATAATAATATAAAAAGATACTATATAATTATATATTGATTTATTTTATGTTTTCCATGTTACGTGATGCCATGCCACTTGCATATATACCTTTAATTTTAATTTAATCTATATAAAGTACTCCAAGAGATATCCTTCTCGAGGCGCCTATTTTTAATCAATTTTACACTCTAAAGTAAAATAGGCACCTTGAGAAGGATATCTCTTGGCATACTTTATATAGATTAAATTAAAATTGAAGGTATATATGCTAGTTTATTATTTTTTGGTTTTCAAGAAAAAGTTATTTATTTTTCGGGGATTTGTGATTGGTGATTCAATATTTATTTATTATTGTTTAATTGTTTAGATTTTATTTTGGAATTAATTTAATATTATTAATTTATTGATTTAATGTGATATTTTTCGGATTAGGGTTTTTCTTTTCTTTTTGAGATTTATTTAGGTAATTGAGTTTTATTTATTGTGTCTTCATGAGAGTTGATTGTGTTGTTACTATTATTATTATTCTTTTTCAAAGTTTGCACAGGAAATTTAATTGCAACTTTGTGAACAATTTTAGAGTGTGAATTTGAGGAGAGGGATTTGCATTGAACGTGGTTTGGAATTATCAAGCTTGATTTATTTGGAGTCTTGATTGTTTTTTTGAGGATATTTCATGTTCTTTAGAATTCATCAAAGTTCTCTCTCTCTTTCTTTTCACGAGTTTCCAAGTAGGAATTCGTATTCCCCTTTTTTTCCAGTTTTAGTTTTAGTTTAATTTGCAATAATGATTAAATGAAATATTACAAGGAATTGTGATGTTTTATTGAATGTATTTGTTGTTTTAGTTCACTTATTTAATTTATTAATTTTTTTAAAGAATTTTGTGAAAATCAAGTATAGGAAATTAGTATTTAAATATTTTCTTAGTTTTTTTTAATTCTTGTTTGAAATTTTTGTATGAACTGTTGTGCTTGATCTATTAGTGTTTTTAGAAGGTTATCAGACTCTTCTCAAATGGGTTTGAATAAGATTTTTTTTGGAGTCCTTTAATGCTCATATGTACAAAATTACTATTTTTGGTCCTAATTTCGCAGTTTGATTCCATTTTGACTCTCTTTTTCTTCTAGAGGCTTGTTTTGTACTTGTACCTTGTTAATTATGTATTTTTGGATCTGATTGGTATTGTTTTCAATGATTTATTATTCATGTGCCCATTTTTGAGTTGGCTTGTAAGAAAAGAACAATTGTTTTGGGATCATGTTTGAAGACTTGACCTTGCGATCTATGTATCGAAGTCCTATTTGAAAAATGTTCTATTTATGCATGTATATGGATACTTTATATTACGATTTGGTTATTTCATGCTTCATGATGTTTTTTTGAGCCATAGAGTATAGTATATGTAGGTGCATCAAGGGAGAGTGGCTCACTATGGGGGTCGGGGCCCTAAGTGGTTGCCAAGGTAACTCATAGGTGAGTAGATTAATAAGTGATAACATTAATTAAAAAAATTGGGATAGCTTTATTTGGTTTTTCACACATAATAATAAGATAATTTTGTTACCCACTCATGACCTTGTGTGCTTGTATAGGATGAGGTTGAGATTGGGAAGGCCTATGCATATGTTGAGATGTAAAGCTGGCTTGATTGTGAAATACCTTGTCTCCATGAAAGGATTGTATAGTTTTGCATGAGTTTTCCATTAGGGCTAGGGTCTGGAGTTAGGAGAGGAGTTGTACTGCTAGGGTAACCCATGAGAGGCTATGCGATGACACTCTCGCTTTATGTATCCTAGTATCCTATTAAGTCATTTTTTTATGGAAGTTTCTAGGAGTCTTTTGATTTGATTCTTTATGGATTTTCCTTTACATATTTTGGTTTATATTTTTATTTGATAAGCCTTTTGTGATTTATTTTGACGATTTTATTTGTTACTTATCTATGGGAGTTATTTGGATGTTTCTTTGGATGGTCTTTTGGTTGTACCTTCATCCTCATGTCTATGGAATAGTTTTTATGTGTCTTGATTATCAATTTAATTGTTTTTATATCCCTATCCTTCTTGATTTATTGGGGCCTTGTTGTTATCTCCTAGCACAGGGGGTGGGCTTATAGGTTCTGCATGGTTGGGTGGTATTACATTTTCACCCTTTGGGATTATATTTTGGTGGACTTGCTCATATGCGGCTGGATGGATCTTTACCATGTTCTTTCGAGTATCTTCATATTTCAGTTGTGAGATGATCTACCATTATATTTTTATTTTTAATATATCTTCCCAAAATGATTTAAAAGATTACGTAACTATTTATATGCATTGGTGACAATAGATATCTTGTAAGTAAATGTAATTATGTGAATTATATTTATCTTCTTATTTCTCAATGAAGGTTATCATAAGAATCTTTCATTTGGTATTTTAAAATGAGCTTATTATAGATCTTTTATATGATGAGTTATATGATTGACATATGATAGTGAGTGTTGTTAGTAGCTACTTTAGGGAGCCATTAGAGTTCTATTATGTGATGTGTTTTACTTCTTCTAAATTATGTTACGATTTCTTCTAAGTGGTGTGATGTGTTTGCTTAGTGTTGTATTGAGTTAAAGATGGTTGACGTGTTATGTTTCCCTTTTAAAAAAATGAATTATTTGCTATGTGTTTGAGTTATTAGTTGTTGTTACCCTAGGGTATTTGGGACATCCCTGGATTCATGAAATGAGAGTAGTACCATCAACATATCACCAATGTATCAAGTTCCCTCACAATGGAGCTGAAGGAACAATCAAAGGTGATCCAAATCCATTCCTATATTATAATGACCTATGAACAAGACTATAAATAATAGTTATAGCCAATAGACAAGATTTTCCTTTCTCAACATATGTGGATCTAGAATCTTTAAAACTTTATATATCAAAACAAGGTGAGCTCAAAGAAAAGTTCAAGGTTAAAGACGTGGGATTTGGTGATTATATCTTTCATATTGATCAACAAACACTATCTCCTAAGACATTTAGTCAATAGGAACAACCTACAAATAATTTACAATGCCAAGGAATTGGGTGTGAACCAACTAGTGTTGTGGCTACTAAATCTAAATGCAAATCTCCTCTATTGGTGCAAGAAACTCTTGATATCAATAGTCCTAAGAATGGTTCTAACATAAATTTTTGAATATATCGGCAACACACTTCAAAACTCACATGTCCTTACCATTTCAAGCACTCATTCCACTTCCACTCTGCTCCTATACTTGGATCAACAAGAATTAGAAAAGCCCTTATTCATTGGGGATCAATAATCAAGCTTTGAAAAGAAAAACCCAAAAGTAAATAATAAAGAGAACTCCTTTAGTCTAAATCAAAAGAAAAAGCTATTGGACTATGCAAAAATCAAAGTAAAGGATAAAAATATTATGAAGCAAAATAAACAAGAGTTGATCTCCCCTAATACCAAAATAATTGGGGCAAAAGTTCTAAAATTTCAAGTCAGAAGGTATACATGTTGATCCTAAGTCTCTATCATGCCATGATACTTTCAATTCTTTTTGGAATCATAATCCTTCCTCCCTCATTCACTTATTCCACACATCCATCCCCTTTTGGCAATATATCACATCAATAGACCTTTATGGAACTTTCTTGAGTTACTTTGTTATTAGAGATGCCCAAACTTATTTAGGAGACATGCATATGGAAAAATGTAGTCCACAGATTAGTAATTTTACCTTAGTTCCTTTATCAAGGAAGACACTCAAGGGAGTAACACATCATTCACTCAAGGAATGTCGAAGCTATAACCACAATGTAAAGCCTCACAAATTTGAGGTGGGTGACTTAGTACTCAAAGAAAATCTTAAAAATCAGCAGGATAGAGAATAAAAGGGAAAGTTTGAACCAAACTGACTTGGCCTCGATGTCATCGGAATAGTCTATGGATCAGGTGTATATCAGCTTTCAACACTAAATGGAGAACCTTTGGAGGATCCTTTCAACAAAATGCACCTTCACAAATTTTACACATAGCCTTAGAGTATCTCAATCAAACCCCCCCTGAAAAAAAAAAGAATGAAAAAATGAAAAAATACAAAAAAAACACCAGAAAATAAAAAAAAAATCATTACCTGGTGAAGACTTGGCAAAAAGGCACCTTGTGACACAAATTTTTTTTTAAAAATTTGAAAAGATTAAAGAGAAATAAATTCCTACAATGGTGAAAACCACTTCGGTGGTTCCCTAGGCAACAACCGTGGTGCAAATCGGGTTACCGACACCATCTGTAGACACTTTGCTCCTCCCTCCTTTAGGATTCAATCTCACCCTTTCAATTTGCACGCACTCACAACCTTTCATTCCATAATAAATTTCTCCATTCCCATCATGGCTTGTTATTGATCTACGTAAGATTGATTTCCCATCCATAATAAACCTCCCTTTTTACCCTTTCCTTCCATAATAAATTAGGTCCAATCTATAACTAAAGCAAAATCCTAAATCTAGTAATGGAAGTGGAAACCTAAGCATACCATGTTTTGAGGAGCATTGTCTTTTCATCCCTCCTTTTCACACACAAGTTGCAATAAAAGGTCACTTGCATCGTCGATCTGTAATAAAGTTTAATTCTTATCTACAATAAAGTATTAGTTTCATAGATTCAGTTAGTTTCAGATGAGACACAAGTAGTGGCGCGCTTTAAACAAATCAAATATTTTAGCAGACTTTGGCAACAACATGGTTTTTCATCATAATCTATCCTTTATTAGGAAAATAACATTGTGACCAAATCAAACATGTTAACATATGTGGCAAGAAACACATATAACTTGATGATTTTAGTTTATGTTGGTGTCAAGTCTTGGTTTTCTTTTAATTTTATCTTTCAAGGTGACATGCCTTTTATCTTTTATGGTATGCCTCTGACCAGAGATTCTATCTCCAAGATGTCTTTGACTAGAAAGGTAAAGATGGGGTATGTTCACCTACTTTTGTTGTCTGTTGATTGTCTCTTAGTAACACTATGGATCGTCCAAGGATATGAGGACACTCTAAGTCTAGTGTGAACTAGGGCATTCCTTGTTTGTGATTGTCTGATATCTATTTAAATGGGTACAATGATTTTCTAGGTCCAACCTATACCTGGATTGTCATAACCTATTTGCCACAATAAAGTTGAATGATGATAATAGCACAAGAAGCTCTTTCACTTCCATATCTTCTACCTTCCATCTCTCTTTTCTGTTGTCCTTCCCAAGTCTATGTAGCCTACTATTATATGAATAAGTATAATGGCATGCGAAATGATACATATTTCATATGTATAGCTTTCACTTGTATCACCATATGTTAGTCCATCATACACATTCATATAGAAAACATGTTAGCATCACATCCTACACACACCACTGATTAGCATCTAATATAAGAATTTGTGTTCTCATATAATACATAAAATAAAAATAAAAATTTACATCCTACATCTCATCATGTAAATAGATCATAAGCATCTACTCATCTACATTTAATACATATACAACCCAAAAATAACAAAAATATTGCATTTCATCAAGTACATATTTGCATCCATATCATAAGCATCATAAGATCATCATAAAGCATATAGTCACTGCAAGGAATGAGTCATCTCATATATATATCAAAAAATAAAGTGTCATGATACAATGATGTCAAAAATCTCATATGGCTACAAAATCACCCAAAGGTGTCTACATCATCATACAAAAAATGATACAAAATTGATCCTAGAGAGCTATGATGAAGACCCTCCCTCAAAGCTAGTAGGCCTCAAAGGAGTCCAAGATCCTAAAGGATCAGTCCCTAGATCTCCTCATCTATCCCCTCCTCCTGGTGGTGCGAGCGAACCCATGACTCCACCACTAGATGCTACCCTCCTATCCCTGCTAGTATTAGTAGAGCATGATGCTCTCCTATAACTCCCCACCCCTCAAATTTGGAGGTATTTCAGTGTAGTACAACCTCCTCCAACAAGATATCTCGTCTCTAGCCTAGAGATAGAAGGTAAACCCTGATGTTGTGTCCTCTACTGCTATATCCCTAGCCACCCATAGTGTCTTCTCTGTAGTTGTGTATCTCTGGAAGGCCACATCTCTCTCTCTCTCTACATGTCCCCCAATTGTCATCTCTAGATATCCTCGATCTCATTCTCTTATCATGTTGTGAGCCCCGGTAGCATGAGCAACTCATCCTCCTCCTCATCTCCTCCCTGGGCTCCCTCTTCCTTCGCTCTCTATTGTGGGATAGCCTATTCGAGTCCTCCTTATACCTACCCCTGCCTCTATCCCTATCCCTATATCTATCCAAGAATTTATAGGACCTATCCTTCTCTCCCTCTAAGTGGCCTTGGTGGTCTACCTCCCTGTCCTACATCCGCACCTCCCTCAACACCCTTCGATCTTCCTCCATCTCTTTGTCAACATCTACCTCTAACCATCCTCCTAGATCCCCCTCACCTCCATCCTTGTCATCATCATCATCCTCCTTTGTGGGACTGGGCTCACCTGGATCTATGAGTCTTGGAAATGGATGCGTTGAAAAGTATGTTATACACTCCTCATCCATCCTGACATCAATAACATGCACTAGCATGTCCTAAGAAATTTACACTAACTGCTCAAACTATGTCACTACCGCATCATATGAAAAAATAGGTCCCCAATGTCCCTTCTCTCTAACCATCTGGGCAAACTCACCCGAATCCCATGGCATCCTCTATTATCTTCCAAACTTCCTACATACCCTATTAATAAAATGATTTTCTAGTATATATGGTGTCCTCCAGATCAGATATTCGCTTCTAAAAAAAAATGTTAGCTCTGTAGCATCCTCCTAGGCCTCGCATTCAAGATAAGGCCTCCATATCACACTATCTATATCATCTATAACTTGCTGCTAGTACTCTAGCTTCCAAATCTATGGCTAGGAAGTGATCATTCTATACAAATGAACATATGCATGTCCGATCCCTTTGAATCTGAAATGTATAGGCCTAGTCACAACAATATGCTCATACGACCACACCTACAAAAGTATAAATCCACATCAAAATTTGCAACCATCGAGGTATACAATCTGATGGATCTCAAGATATAGATGTGCTAATATATAAGGTCCCCATGCAAACCTCCTCCTCTCTGTGAGTAGACACTCTAATGTCCACCTCTATCCAATAAGTAAGCCCCATGTAGCCTTGTTTGGACATAGATATCCACTAATGATCCCTTCCACCACTACTGCTTATGTGTGTCTATTGCTAGCCATCACATCACAGCTCAAGATCTAGATCTCCAAAGATCCATCTCAGTGCATATTTTTCTCCCTCTCAGTCATACATCATGAGATCCCCATTGATCGAAACTTGCAATATCCTATAAACATCCTCTAATGTGACTAACATCTCACCAGTTGGCAAATGAAACATGTATGTCTTAAAGTGCTATATCTCTATAAGAGCAATTAGCATTCTTTTGTTCATCCTTATTTGTGGCATATACATCATGTGTCTCAAACCCATCGCATCAATAGTAGCATGATCCTCAATAGCCAAATTTGTTTGTAATTGTTGAGTCATGGGGAATCTCTCTGTAGACTCTAGCTGAGGCAATTCCTCCTTCAACCAATCAGAACAATCATGTCAATCCTAGTGGTACTCATGTTTATCACATAATGTTACTTTTGTCCTAGTACTTATGTTTATCACATGGCATTGCATCCTATCTTGCCAGAGCACTTTCCAGATTTTATCAATCTGATGGCCTATCCTATATTCAACTTAGAAAACCTACCTATTTTTAAGGCACCTGTTGAGTGAATCCTCTCAGCAGCTTATCCAATTGGCAACGTATGTTTATCACAAAATTACTAATTTTAGTCTATCTTTCAATTTCTCTTCCTAGGTCACCTGCTCAAGTGAATCCTCTCAACAGCTTATCCAATTGATAGCATATGTTCATCATATAATTGTCAAAAAAGTTTTCCTATTTGAGACAAAGATGCATTTCTGCTATGTAGACATGATTTTACCTTACCTATACGCACTTTTGCAGCATAGATGTTCTTTCTTAGCATAGACGTGAGATTTTTTGTGCATAAATCCACTTTCCTAACATAGACATGCATGTTTATCATAGACATGCTGGCATCTATAAGACAACCTAGATGAAATATTTTTACGCAAACATTCCCTAAGATAACATAGACGTGTTCCTACCCTAAATATCGCTATTGCATTTTTTTTTTATCTAGCCTCAAAAGCACAAATGGAAGCAATAAATGCAAGATTGTACAATGTGATATTGTAGTACTTATCGGCTCACCCATGTCATCAGATCTCTGCTATCAATGGATACGATCGAATCTGTGTAGCCTATCTACCATCTCTCCTACTTTGCTAACTTCTCTCTTTGCTCTAAGTGCTTTGTTCTCCAGAGTGCTATGGATGTTGATGGGGATGTTTTTCCTTCTCGCTTGCATATATAACCTAACCCTAATCTTTCATGTCAGTCTTTTATTCCCAGGCTAGTCTCTTCCTTGTCTGTCCTTTCTAGCCTTTCTTTCTTATTGAGAGATTGTATGTGATCTTTTAAAAAATTGCATCTAATCTCTCGAGGGGGCATATCATTCCTGTCTTGGGGCAACTTTGTATCATTTTATCTTATCTTCTTTAAGCCAATGCGACAAGCTACATTGTCTCAAAGAGGGGCAAAATGTAGACACCTAAAATTTTCCTATCTAATTGAATAAATATCTTATTTATTTAATTAATTAATTTATCCTCTCATAATCCTTTCCTCATTTAAATAAACACTTTTATTTATTAAATTGTTCTTTCCCTAAATTAAATAAATATTTTATTTTTTTAATTGGTCCCACTTCCTATATTAATTAAATAAAACTTTATTTATTTAATTAAGTTGTTATCTTTTTCCTTCAGTGACACATATCATTTATCTTTTAATTTTCCTCTACCTACCCTCTTACCATTTTCTTATTTCTTCTACCTACCCTTTAATCCTAGTTTACCATTTATCTTTATACCTCTTAATCTTATCCCTCCATTTTCTAAAGTATCTTCTATATAAGATGATACTCTCCATCATCATCAACCCTAATCAATCCAGCTAGCCAAATACTACGTCAATCAAGCCTTCAAGAAATCAAGCATCACAACCACAATATGTTCTTTGTTGAGTTCTTGTGCACATACATAATCTGAGCGCAAATATACCAAGCAAGGTCAATGGAGATAGGAGATGATGGAGATTGAAACCCTACTTGACATGTGAATGGTATTATTGTTTATTTTGTTGATTTGCATGATCTTAGGTATCTCTATTAGTATTGGTGAATGTTTTATTGTAGGATTTAGATTGTTTGTGGTTGCATCTTTGAGGTCTTACAATAGATTTGTCATCATCATTTTTCACCATATACAAAACTCAATTAAACCCTAACCCATACTAAAACAAATCGAACCCTAACCTTAAACCAAATTGTACCATAACTTGGAAATAAAATTCAACCATACCCTAAACCAAATTGAATATTATACCTTACAATAAACCAAATTTAACCCCAAGCATAAACCTAATTGAACACTAAACCAATTTGATCACTAACCCTATGTCTAATTAAATACTAAAATAAATTGAACACTAACCCTTATTAAAATAGGCTAATTCTTTTAGTCCCAGCACTAATTGTAATTCTATATCTATCTTATTAAACCCCACTAAACTAAATTGTACCATAAAAAAAAGAAACCAAATTGAATCATAACCTTAAACACTTAATTGAACATTAAACCAAATTAAACTCTCACCCTAGGACTGAAGTAAAATTATTCCCTAATCATGAACCTAATTAAATAGTAAGACAAATTTAAAACTAAAAAAATCAAACCCTAACCCTCACATTAAACCAAAATCTTAATTGAACTATAAGCTTTATAAAACACTAACATAAATTGAATCCTAACTCTTATTAAGCCCTAACCCTTGAATTTAATCATAACCCTAAATGTAATAAAATACTAAAGTAGATTGAAACCTAACGTATGGATCAGTGCACTACCTACTCTCTCCTTCACTAGGACTCAAGTCAAACTTTAGTCTTGATACTAAACCAAATAATACCCTAACCTTAACTTTAAACCAAATGTAACACTAACCTTAATACTAAACCAAATTGAATCCTAACCCAAAACGTAATTAACAATAAACTAAATTAAACTTTAAACCTTATTAAATTTTAATCATAGCCATAACCATAGTTCTATATCTAATCCTTATCTTAAAACTAAACCTAATTGAACCATAACCCTAAACCTTATTGAACATTATACCAAATTGAACCATAACCCTAAACCTCATTTAACACTATACAAAATTGAACTTTTAACTCTTCATAAATTAGGGCTAACTTTAATCCTAACTCTAATTCTATGTCTTATCCCAACCCTAAAACTAAAGAAAATTTAATCATAACCTTAAATTTAATTAAACCCTAACCTTAAGACTAAAGAAAAATATATATTGAACCCTAATCTTTATAAAACACTATTACAAATTAAATCTCGGCCCTTATTCAACCTATAACCAAATTGAACCTGAACCCTAAAACTAAATAAACACAAATAAATTAATGCCTAACCTCAATCCTCAATCAAATTGAACCCTAACCCTAAACATCATTAACCTTAAATATAGTTAAACACTAAACTAACTTAAACCCTCGTCAGCCAAATTTATTTCTAACCTTAAACTAAATTGAACCTTAACCTTAAATATAGTTAAACACTAAACTAAATTATACCCTAACTAAACCAAGTCAAATCCTAACCTTAAAACAAATCATATACTAACTCTTTCACTAAACCTAATCAAACCCTAACTCTAGATAAAATTAAACCCTAACCATAATAGTTAACTAAAATGAACCCTAATCCTTTTTAAATTAGTGCTACCATATTAATCCCAACCTTAACTACAATTGTTTATCTAATCTTGACCCTAATAGTAAACCAAATCGAACCCTAATTATACCACTCAACGAATTTCAATCCTCATCCCAACCCTAAACCAAAATGAATCGTAAGATTAATAGTATACAAATTTCAACCTTAATCATTAAACAACCCTTAGCCTAATTGAATATTAACTAACTTTTAATTTCAATCCTAAATATCATTCTATACGTACCCTAACACTAAAATAAATTTAACCTTAGCCCTAAATTTAATTGAACCCTAACCCTAACACTATAATACAACCTAAATTTAGCCCTAACCCTAAAGATAATTAAATAGTATTGTTGCACCCCATTGTGATGCTACTATTTTACTTTTACTTGTTTAGTTATAATAATTTGTCGCATAAACATGTTTTGAATATGTATATATATTTTGGTTGTGAAATAATTAAATGTATATGCAATCAATATGATGTTTTGATATGATGTATATATATGTTTTAATAATATCTAACTACTATTGTGATGTGCCAAGTTAGATGTAGGAAATGAACAATTGTCTAGGAGGAGGAAAAGTATCACTCGGGAGAGGAATTTAGTTCGGTAATCTTAATATTTGTACCTTATTGAGCTATCACACACTCACAACCTAGTTGGTCAAGTTGAGTTAGATTTGTTGGGTGGTAATCAGATGCTTTTTATTATTTCAGTTGTTTATCCTTATTTGAAATGTTTGATTGAATCTCTTCATAAGATTAAACCTTGTTCTTTCATGTCGATGAATGTATATATATATATATATATATATATATATATATATATATATATATATATATATATATATATATATATGTATCGACTGACTAATATTGATCTTTCCACATTATAGTTTTTATGTTTCTGTTATATCTATAATGTATTTAATTATTTGAGTTATCAATATCTTATACTAATATGTATAAATTAATAAATATAATATTTTAATTGAAATCCGTCTGCATGTCATTCACCTCAACCTCTACATGGAGGGAGGAGTATTCTAAGGAAGGGGTGTCCACCATGGAGGGTGGTGCGGTGGTAACACCACCACCTCTTCCTTTTTCATTTGCTAAGGAAGTGCTAGGAATTAAAGCGGTCGATACACATTATCTCACTTTACTAATGGGATATGTATTGACTATGTGTTTTTCGACAAAGTCAACCCACTTTGCAATCTTAGAAAGTGGAATTTGTATAAAGAAAATTGGCATAATAAGACTTGGTCGATAAGAGTATAGTAATTAGGTAGAAGGCGATTTTGATTATGAGTATGCAAGATAAATAACTAGGTAACAACCTAGCTATTATTACTTGTATTTTTATAAGAATGAAGAGATAGAGTTCTTTTTATTTAGGTAACTAATCAATGATAATTACTCATTGTGACTTAGTAAGAGGGTGATTCATAGTATTCTTTCGATGGACTATTATGTGTCAATCATAGGATAGTAAATAGTTTTTGATAAAAATAAATGGGTTTTACATGGACCCAAAACCGAGTTTTATAGAAGCTAGCCATCAGCCAACCAAACAGAAACCAATAGGGGAACACCGTAGACCGAGCTCAAAAGAAAAAAGAAACAATAGATCAAAAAACAAAGCACAGACAAACACTCAATTAGGCAAGTGCACCAGCTCCTTGTTCTTCTATATGGTAAACTTGTTGATTTCCTCCAAGTCCTCCATAATGAACCTGGAGGTACCCTTATTGCTACTCCTACTTTTGGTCCTCGAACTAGGGCCCGTAGTTTTATTGCCACCCACAATAAAATCTTCACCGCATGAATCTTTCTTTTTGTTACTGTCACCAGGATAATCACTGTCAATAGGATTGGATCTATACTCCGCCACCATGGCATTGATCATTTCCAGCCCCTCCATACTATTTCTCATGGCCTCCTTGCTTATGTCTACCAGATTCTTAAGGTTATTCTTGATCTCCTCCATAGACTGCTCAACCTTCTCAATTCTTTTCTCATTATTACATTTCATAACCTCCACATCATGGGAAATATTTTGGGTCATGATCATGAGATTCTCCATTTTGTTAGGCTTAGGCAAATTAGTGAAGATAGGATAGTAAATAGTTGCTAAGTCATAGTGGTGTCAATAAGCATGTGATTTGTGGCAACCTAGAGACCTTAATTGTAGCCTTAGGTTTCTCATATTTTTAGTATATATATAGATGAGAAATATTAGAGGATAATATTCATTCATTCTCTCATCCATTCATTTTTCCATTCACTCATTCGCTTTCAATTCCATTTTGTTTTTCTCATTGCTTAGTGCTCACATTTTCATTGTTGAAGAGTAGTGTTAGTGTAAGAAAGAATTAGAGAAATATTTCATAGAAGGCTTGGAAATTATAGGATAGAGGAATAGTGGAGGAGCTAGCATATTTGAAGGGAAGATTCAATTTGATTTATAAGCTTGATTATAGGCATGGGAAATTATTCTTCCTATTTATATGTTAGTTATATGTTATTGCACAGACTTGATTGAACAAGATAGATTGTGTTATTGAATGTACGTGTTTTATTATGTGATTGAATTAGAAGTCTTTTAATTAGAATCAGGTATTGGAATATAAAATAGATTTATGCTATGATTTTAAGATGAATATAGGAAATAATGAGTCCATATTGTAGGCTTAGATTAATCATGGAGGGGATTGTTTTTTATATATGTTTCCTAATATTAACTCATTGGATAAATATGAGATAGTTATGGACAGTTATCCAAATAGAGAAAAGAAGTGGGTAAACATATGACTCTCAGTTTAAGTACGAAGTGTTGAACTCTTTGGCCAAAGTAATGTAGGTTTTCTTTGTCTACATTGTCAGTCCACTGTGATATAGGTTTACGTACTAGGAAGGGAACATCATACTAATAAGATGAAACTTAAGTATGATAGCACTAGTTATGTAGGAAATAAAACTATGCTCATAAGGATTTAATATTTTGAGGTTACCAAACCAAACTCTTTATCAAAGGGTCGGGTCGCTTCTAATAGAAGAGGCATAGGGGACTTTTAACTCTTGGTTGGGTGGAAAAGCACTTGATTAATGCTCTTCCTCATGCTAGGAAGGACATCCAGACCACTATGTTTTACTTATGTACTCTTTAAGCTAAGTTGAAGCTTTATTTGTATTCAAATATTCCTAAAGCAAATGGAAGTTTTAAAAGGATAATATAAATGAATTTATATTCTTATGAATATAACATTGTATATGTTTCATGATAAATGAAAATGAAAAGGGAATTTTTATTACTTGTATTTTGGTAGCGTATTTCTTTTTCACTCATGGGCTAAAACTTGGTAAAAATAAAAGGGTAGAACAAATGGGTTGTTACAAGTACACCAACTTAAATAAATTACCCCAACCCTAAACAATAATAATAATTTGAAACCCATCTATTATGAAAGTATAAGAGTGGGCATGCAACCCTTTCTAACCCTAGGCACTTTCCTCGTCAGCTCCCACCCACTTAGGTGAAACAGGGACGATACCAAATAAAAATAAAATCTACTCTTCAAACACACACTCAAGACAAATTTAAAATACCTCAACTGAATATATAAAATTTTCGTGTTTACCTTCAACCTAATTTTATCTCCCCTTTTACATTTGATAATTTTCCTTACGCACTGGCATTAAATTCCACACCATACTAAGTATAGACTATATTGGAGGTTAGAGCTTAACACATTTAAGATTATTGAGGGTGAATTTTCCATGACTAGTATTCCATATTGCTAATGTCCATACAAAATATTTCATTCTATCCTCATACTTAAGGAATATCAAATCATTCTTGTAATTGAAGTTTCATGAATATCCAATTGACTAATGAATCAAATAATAAATGTCCCAACTATAGGTTGTGTAAACCATGCTTCATACTATACTTTCAAAATTAATAGCTTTCAATATCTAGAGACCAAGTAATCATAGTTATACCCTTCTCACATATTGCTAGAACATAGCTTAATGCAATCCATGAATTATCCAACAAATAGCTACCATTAGGATTCTGAAATCTAAGAGTATATAAAATTTGCATTTAAGTTAACAAGAACACTAAACAAAGAACCCTCTTGGAGACCATTGAAGGATAACAAGAACCCCCTTGGGGACCATTCCTTCCCTCATTAATAAAGAACAAAACAATTTCCTTGTTTCCATTCCTTCTTAAGGGGAAGTTAAGAAAGCGGTGTTCTCCTTTGAAGGAAATAAAGCCCTAGGATCTGATGGATTCCCAATGTTCTTATTTCAAACCTTTTGGAGTATTATCAAATAGGATTTGGTTAAGGGAGTGCAAGAATTTTTTGGATCTAGACTTATCTTAAAGGAACTCAATGCCACATTTCTAGTTTTGATCCCCAAATGTCCAGGGGCTGACTCGATGGATCAATTTAGACTGATGAGTTTGTGTAATTCCTTCTATAAGATTATTTCGAAGGTGGTTACTAATAGATTTCTCATGGTTCTTTCTTCCATTATCTCACCCCAACAAAGTGGCTTTGTGCCTGGAAGACAAATCATAGACTCTATCATCAGTATTCATGAAAATATTCACTCGCTGGTGGACTGGAAGAAACAGGGCTTCCTATTGAAATTGGATTTGTCTAAGGCCTATGATCAGGTGGACTGGGGGTTTTTGGACATGGTGCTTAGAGTTTTTGGTTTTTGTGAAAATTTTATTCAGCCCATTGGCCAACTCATTTTTACCCCTTCATTCTATATCATCATGAATGGATTTCCCACCCCTTTCTTTAAATCTTCTAGGGGAATTAGGCAGGGGGACCCCATTTCCCCTATTCTCTTTATTATCTTGGTTGAATGTATGGGTAGAAATATAAAAATACTTATTTTTAGGGTCATTTGTTGGGATTGTCTCCTTTGTCTGGATATAAGGTGTGTTCTCACCAACAATTTATTGATGATGTGATTTTAATGGGTACTTCATCGATCAGAGAAGCAACTAACATGAAGAACCTTCTCAATACTTATAGTACTTCTTCGGGCCAATTGATCAACTAGGAGAAAAGCTCTTTATTTTTCTTCAACACTCTGGAGGACAGACAAACTAGGATGGCCCATATCCTGGGTTGCCAAATTTTCCAACCTCCTTCTATTTACTTGGGTTTCCCCTTGGGTACGAAACCTACAGATCTTTTCTGGAATAGTCTTATTGATAGATTCAGTGGGAAGCTAGCTGGGTGCAAAGGGGACCTTCTTAGCCAAGCAAGTAAAATCCAACTCTTGAAATCTTCTCTCCAATGTCTTCCGGTTTATGCCTTAAGTCTCTTCAAAATTCTAGGAAAATTTGCAGATGCAATTGAGAAAATTCAAAAATATTTCCTATGGTCTGGGGTTGAAGAGAAGAAGAGAATTCCCCTCATTGCCTGGGATAAAGTTTGCAAACCAAATAAGTTGGGGGGGCTTGGCTTGAGAAACATTAAAACCCTTAATAAAGCCCTCCTAGCCAAACAAATATGGAGAATCTATTAGGGAATAGGTGAATGGAATGAAATTTAGAAGGAAAATATGTCTGAATCCTACCATGGAAGATTTCCTTGCCTCAGATCAAATCCCGATTGGCTCTACCATAAGAAGTAGTATTACTCATGCAAAAGGAATTGTGAGTCTAGGCAAAGTGTGGGTCATTGGTAATGGTATAAGGGTCAATTTCTGGGATGATTCCTAGATTGGAGGTGCTCCTCTCAATGATCATTATGTTCCTTAGGTGATCATCCAAGCCTGCAAGAACAAGTTTGGTGTCAAATTTACTGACTAATGGAGAGATCAAAAGTGGGTGGACCTAAGAACTATTGATCCCAACCTAAAGCATGTTAATTTGAGTCTCAACTAGGTTGTCATTAACCTAAGAAGGGAGGACCACCTGGTCTAGGGAGGAACCTCTTTAGGGAATTATCTGGTGGACTCTATGTCCTTATGTTGGCTCAGTTTCAAGACTCCATCCCCTGTTGGGCCAAAGCTCGGTTTACAGATTTGACTCCTAAAATAAATATTTTTTTATAGATTCTTTTGCAAAATAAAATTCTAACCACAGATAACCTGAGAAAGAGGGGATTCTGCATCCCCAACAAATGCTACTTATGCCTTGATGATGAAGAATCTATGAACCATATTTTTATTCACTGTCCTTTTGTCCAGCCTATTTGGTTGATTCTTTTCCAATTATGGGGTTTAAATTGAGTGTTGCCTAAGTCAATTCAAGACTGTTTCAGGAGCTGGTCTTGTAGATCAAAAAATACAACTATAAGGAAACTATGGGATTTTTATTTTTCATATATCCTATGGGATATATGGAAAGAAAGAAATAACATAATCTTCAGGAACTCCACTAACTCCCCTGAAGTGGTGTGGGATAAGATAAAAAACAATCTTGTTGAGAATGTGGTGGCTATTGGATCTCATTCTTACAAAAGTAAGGAGGAGTATGAAGTTTTAAGGAGCCAGAATATCCCAGCCTCTATGGACAACAACACTAACCAACTCAACAGAAGGATGCATCGATTGTCTTCTCCCCCTAATGACTAGATTAAGCCTAACTTCAACGGGGCTTCTGAAGGGAACCCAGGGCCAACTAGTTGTGGTGGAATTATCTGAAATAGTGTTGGCTTTTGCCTAGGGGAGGTTGCCCTCCCCTTGGGGAATCAAACCAATAACTTGGCTGAATCCATGGGTGCCCTTGATGCCATAAAATTAACGCATGAACTGGGAGCCAAAAAAGTATGGCTGGAGGGAGACTCTAATAATATAATCAATTACCTCCTTGGATATCAACATCAGTCATGGATGATTAAAAATATTATCTATACGGCCAAGGAGTTACTTGATGGACTCGACCAATATTACATCTCTTATGTTTATAGAGAGTCCAACAAGAGTGTTGATTGGGTTGCTAATGAGGCAGTGCAGAGTGGGCAGATAATGATCTTGTATGGAGAGCAGAAGCTCCCTCAAGTAGCACGTGACATTTTAAATTATGAGAGATATCATAGAAAACAAGGTAGGATTTGATATCATTTCTCAATATAGTAGGGGTGGTCATGGCATCATGAAACAGTCTCGTAATCAACTGAGAAGGAAGTATGCCATTATTTGTCATAACATCTCGCATGCTTTGTGGGTTTTTCTTTCCATTTGGAGTGGAAGCTTGAGGAATCTCTATTTCCTTCTAGAGGATTTTTCTTTCTTTTAAAAAAAAAAGAAATTTTGCTGACAAGAGCGGTATTTGCTGGAATTTACATTCTATAAAAACTGATAAGAAGATGGAGGGGGGGAATCATAAGCATACGAAGTCTACAAAAATAGATAAATGGCAGCACCATCCCCAGATTTGGGCTATGCTACAAGCGGTAAAAATGTCGGATTACATGGAAATAATGCAAGAAATAAGACTTGAAATCACTAGGATATTCAAAAATGGGTGGAAAGAGGGCACCCTGACCATTTGCAGCAGGAACGTTAAGGTTAGTGAGACCATGATCACAGAGGTGATTGGTCTGCTGATGGATGGAATCAAATTCTACAAGGACTGGACGCTGTCGGAAGTAGCTGTGAAAAAATTCCCCAAGGATGAGGTGGAGAAAGTGAAACTGGTCAAGGGAAGCCACACCTACTACTCCCCTAAGGTAATCAAGAAACTTTAGCGATGGATTTTGTTTTCTATCATGGAATTCATAACTTTAGATGGTAGATATACTAGAGTTTATAGTTACAATTTTTTTCTTCTTAATCATTTTCGGCACAAGGAGAAAACTTCCCTGTCCTACTATTTGTTTTGTGCCCTTAATGTTAAGATTAAGGATGCTATCTCTAATCCAAAATCTAACCCTGCATTACACAAGGGCCTTATGGTGGTCCTATACAACCATACCAAGAACACCACTATTCAACAGGCTATATCTGAGGTGTCTGAGTCAGATGATGATTTGGGTGATACGGTTGATGAAGATTATGAAAGGTATGGTAGAGAGGTAGATGTCAAGGAGGACCCCCATTCCCTCGGGTCGAGCAAGTGTAAAAGGAAAACTAGCTAAGAGAAACAAGGTAAAGGGTTGATCAACCAAAAAAAGAAGGGGGAGGATGATGATAGTTGGTACGAGGAAGAAGAGGAGAGTGAAGAAGATGTGGAGAGAGATAGTGAGGAGGTTCAAAATCTCACAAGCCAGAAGAAAAAGGGGAAGATACTGAGAAGTGATGACTTGGAGGCGAAGGAATAGAGTAAGGGCTTGGCTGGGGCCAACACCCCCAACAAGGAAATTAAGACAGCTGAGTGGAAAGAGGTGGGTCTGGAGGTGAACTTGGACCCTATGGTAGATGGGGCTTAGGATGTCTCCCCTTTGGACTTCAACCTCTGTATAAAAAATGGAATGGATTGCTTCAATAAGGTCTTCTTTTGGGTACATAAGGAAATTAAAAACATAAAAGCTAAATAGGTCAAGAAAGCTAGCAAACTTGAACCTATGGAAGCCATTAGCACCAACAAATTCAGCTCTCTACCTTACTACTTAAGTGAGTTGACTAAAGGTATCATCAATGCAGAGGGAATTATCAGTTCCCAACACAATAGCTTTAAAATCCTAGAAGATAGGGTAGGGGCAACTGAAAAGATGGAAGGGATTGAGAAGACGCTCAAAAAGATAGGGGAGCAGAGTTACAAGATTTTAAAGGCTGCTTCTGATAGTATCAAGGTCCTAATTAGCAAACTCAAATAGGTCCAGGGGGATAAGGCCCTCGAGGACACTACTGAGGAGAAGGATAGAACCCCTGAAGTAAAGGAAGTTGCTCCTAGAAAAAGAACAAGAGCAAGTATCAGGAAGAAGCAAAACCAAAGCAGGGAAATTAAATATCTCAAGGGGACTATTGTGACAATGGAGGAATTGGAGCTGGAAGTGGCCGGATTGCTAAAGAATTTTACCTAGGCCTGGTTGTTTTTCTCTACTTTCTCTGTTGTCTAGTGTTTTGTTTCTTTGTGTTGTGTCTTTTCCTCTACTAGCTTTTTGTCTTCGGCCAGCTATCCTTTCTATGGTTGTTGTCTCTTATTTTTTTGGTGGACTCTGATGACTATCTTTTGATTCTCTAATGTAAAGGGTTTCATAGGCCCTTCAAAACACGTTTTCCCTTAATCTAAAACAAGAAAAATCAACAATAAATAATTACTTCTACTAATCATGTGGTTGTTTGGCATTGAGTTATATATATAATATGTAGCACATTACAATTAATTTGACTTTGTAGTCAACTTCCATGTGCAAGTTTTGATAAAATTTCAAAAGAAAATTTTAACTATATCCACCTTCTAGCCTTTAAGAAAACTTGATTGAATGAGATGCAATAAATGATTAAATCATACTTAATTTAAGTAGTCGTCACAATAAATAAACTCAAGAATGCAAATTTATGAACAAGGAAAAACACTTCTAAAATTCTTCAATTAGTCTTAGGCTATATATAGAATAAGAATCTAATTTTCTATGCTTGAGTTCTTTTTGACTAATTTATCACTAACAAAATAGAATAAATTATAGTATTTAAGAGGAGCAAAAGAAAGATAGAAGTACAATAAACTCTAAACTCATCCATTAATCTTTTATGTATTATCTACTAGCATGAATTCACACTAAGGAAGATTGACTCTACAAGAAGGAAATATGTATTTGCCTCTTATATAATCTACCTTGAATAATAATTTTTGAGCATATATTGACTTGATCTATATTTGGTAGCACAATGTGCCAATTCTATACTAGCTCCTAAATGCCAATAGTTGACATAAATAATCATTTTAATCGTTATCATAGATCTAATACCTATATGGATGTAGGTTGACATGGGTGGCTTGACATATAAAATTTCCTTTCATCGGACTTGAAAACTTCCATTTATTACATTGGTGGTTGATTCTCCTAGATGGTTTGCTATTTGCTAAGCCCATCTTAAGACAATCTCTAAATCACCATAGTATTGATATGTATGCAACGACATAATGGCTTGACCATATGATCCCGATAATGTTTACATGGAGAAGGCTCCTAGACCAATAAAATGGCTATTTAGCATCCGCAATGCCTATTACTCTGTTTTTTTCCAATTAACTTCTGTTATTTCTAAGAGACCATGCCTGCAAGAAAACTTCGGTTTTTGAAGTCAAACAGCTTATTTTACATTACACGAGAAACAACAAAATACAACTATTCTAAGCAAGCTAGATAAGCCTTGTAATAAAGGCTTTACAAACACTCGGAGAAAGGCAATGGGCAGGCATCAAGACAAAATTCTTTGATAGAGACCTTCCGGCCTATGCCAAAATGAGCGACTTTGAAAAAGGGTATGAACATGCATCAAGATGAATGTCGGTAGGGAGATATTTGTCAAACATGAAACTTTAGAAGGATCTGGTATGCATGCAAAAAAAGTAGATATGGAAGCATAGAGGAACTTTTTGTTAAAACCAGGTATGGGCTTCCATCAACGCATAATGAAGGTCGTGTTTTTTCAAGACTCTTCCCAAGATACTTTGGTCGATTTGTACATATATTGTGGAAGCAAAATAATGACATGCGAGTTGCTTCTATTGATGCCACCTCCTCGAATGAAAGTAATTGCGCGATGTTATAGAAAATGGATTTCATAACCGGCCACCCTTAAACAGCACACACTAAGCGTTGACCGCTTAGTGTGGCTGGTGTGGGCCCATTCCTTTTGCCCCGTTTGTCCCGTTTCCGTTAGCATTCAAATTCAAATATTCCGTGACAGCCCAGGGGCAGTTTTAATTTCCCAGCATTCTTTTGATTTGCACCAAAATGGGAGCTCTGGCATCAAGGAACGACGATTGCGGTGAGCTGTCACAGTTGGAAATGTTCTGGCCAACGTATGCAAAATGTGGAAGCATAGACAACGCACCTGGACTGTTTAATTATATATTTCCATTCTCATTTTTAATAATACATTTATTATTATTGATGATTTTTTTAAATCTATTATCTAAACAATATTATTTTTAAAATAAACAAATAGATATAATGTTCTAGAGAGGAGAATATATCTCGAGAATATATTTTTTTTCTTTTTTAATTATTAAAGTAAAGTGTCAATTTTTGAAATATAACGCAATATTTTTATTTAAAATTTAAATAAAATCATAAAATGCATTAAAAATTAATGCCACTTTCATATGCTTCAAGTTTTAAAAACTAGACCAAAGGCTGCTGCTATTCATTTCATTTATCATGATGTGCCATGGTACTCAAATTTCACCTAATTAGGGGAAGAGTACCAGTAGTTGAGCATGTACCAATTGTTGTGAGGGTTGTTGATACCTATTGTTTGAAACATAAAATATCAATTTTTGTTAGGAAATGTACCAATAGTTGCTAAGAAATGTGCTAATATTGTAAAAAGTAACCAATTAGGTGATTCCATATCAGCACAACTATTGGGGCCTCTTTTGCATGCCTATTGGTCTCACTTTTTTTTTTGCTGTTTTGGACACCTTGGCAAAAAACATGCTGATGTGGCACCATACTTGATGATGTGGTGCTGAAAGCTTAGTTATAAGTAGGGGACTTGCCAAGTAAGCTACTGTAAAAAGTTGGGAGTGATTTCAAATTTCCACATAAAATTTTCAGAAGCGCGAAGTTAGGGTGCTCAACTACTGGTGCTCTTCCCCTATATGTCCTTAATTTTAAATCAAGTTTTAGTTAATGTAACTCCATTTCCTTAAATGGTAGCAATTAAGGTATTATACATTTTTAACATACTAATTCATAAAAAATAACAAATTCCCTTACTCATATATAAAGGGCTTGTTGCAATTGAACACTTGGTTAAACAAATAATTTTATTGGCCATGTCACATGTCAAATTAAAGATAATAAATACCTAATGAATGCTAATTTTATGATTAGGTTTATGGAGTCTAATCATCCTTAATTATGCACTATATTGAACCATTTAATATACTAGTTTAATGAAGCATAAATTTAGGGATGATAGAAACATAATGTGTGCAACTTTTCAATTTAATTGGGTTTATGATTGAGGACATGTTTATTATGAAAATATTTCTAGTAAGCTCTCTAACCAATTATAGATTGTCTCTAAGTTGATGAAAAATGATTCTGAAATCCTATAAATAATAATAGTGATAAACTACAGTGACTATAACATGTTAATATGTAATGCATTCTTAAGACATTCCATTTAACTATACAAATACTTTAAATATTCCATATGAAATAGTGAGAAACCACATGTGAGTGAATTGGAGCAACAAATTATGAACCAATTTTGAGAGTTTGGTAAATCATTATTAACATAATCACCATGAATTTGGTCATAAACTTAATTGAGAAATAAGATAGCAATGGTTAGGAAAAATTCCAAGAAAAGGTGCACAAAAAGGAAAGAAGAATCTTTCTAATTTGAATGGCTCTAAAGGAAGTATACTTATATAAAAAGAATATATGAATATCATGAGTAGCAAATAGGAAAGAAAAGAATGTCTATATTTTTTTTAATAATCAATCATATTATCTCAAAAAAAATAGGTTTTTAATAGTGTCCATGAAAATAGTTCTTAAAATAGACTAAGGAATATTTGACCTTTCAAGAAAGGAAATCAATGTTAAGAGGAACAAGTGGGGCTAGGGAAAATTAACAATAATTCCATTCCATCAATAAAGATCATAATCTAATAATTTGTGCCTAGAGAATGAAATTCATCTTTCAAATAAGTTGTTTGAATTATAAATTTCATTGGCTCCTATCCTACAAAAGGAAAATGAAAAATTAAATTGAAAATCAAATAGGGGATTCTTATACACTAAAACTCCTCTCAAGTGGATTCTTTCTAGTAGAGTTCCCTAATAAAATGGAAAGGGATAATGTTCTTAATGGAGGACCAAGGATGTCAAATGGTGTAGGCCTCTTCTTGAAAAATGGTCAATTGTTTTGATTTGTTAGATCTTAAAATCCATTAAATTTCAATATATTTAGAATTTATAATCTTCTTCAAGAATAGTGATAATACACAATCTTGGAGTAGATTGAAATTTCACTCTTAGATCAATCAATTGTGTAGAGAGATTCAAGGATTTATGAAGCGTATGTATAAGGACATATTTGTCCAAATGCTAATCAAATATAGAATTTAATATAGGTAGCTTTAATTAGTTTATAGGAATTTAGGAAAAACCAATCTTTTGTAGGCATTATAAATTAAAGATTCATTACACAAAAAAAGTATAGATGGAAAATCCCACAAATTTTTTTAACGAAATGATATAGAAAAGAATTAGTTGAGCCTAAGGAATAAAAAATCAACACAACACAAATATTAAAGGAAACGATAAGATTATAAATACCCTATAAAAACTATTTGATCCGTGAAGTAGTGTCATCAAATCATTTAGCATTGGGATTGTTAAAAGTTTCTTTCTTATTCTTCTTTGGATAATAAAGATAAAAAATCTTTGTTTTTCTTTATTGGTGGAGAACAAGAGTTATCATAAGAGACAAGAACTAAAGGGCATCCATTCCACCAAATTCACCCAAAACATGATCTTGATCTCATCCCTTTTCAAGATGTTGGAGCCATGCACTTAGCAAGACTTGATCCTTGGTGAGTTCGTTAAGAACCATTCAATCCTTCTTTTCATAAGAAACGTCTATTTAATGTAATCGAGTCAAACCTGCAAGGATAGCATCCACTTTCTTCTTAAGCTAATCAAATTATTTCACTAGTATATTGAAGATTTAGAAGTACAAATAGTAGTGGTATGAGAAGTATGGGTGGAATATTTATGTTTACTTAATGCATTTAAATTGTTGCTTTTGGAAGCCCTGCAATTTCATTAATTTGTGTTTTTGCTACCATCTCATTCTTCAAGGTTTTTTATGGAGGATCTATAAGAATTGAAGTTGTAGAAACCCAATTTAACTTCTAAGCAAAATTTGAACTATAATATTACTTGATTGTTGCAAAATAAGTACTTTAGGTTACATATGACTGGATTGACTGGTAAGAAATAGTCCCTATGATAAGAAAGATAACTTGCATTGTTATTTACAAAAGAACAACATTGTCCTTTACAACTATTGGGTAGGTCATGGTGGAAGAACATGAGAGAGTGTTTGTTTTGCACAAGAAGAAATGGGGAAGGTGGTTATTCGGATTTTAAGAATCTCCCCATGGTCTTATTTAGAAATGTGGATAATACACTGTTGTTTCTAGGGTATCTTTTGTTAATATCCCATTCAGGGCATTCCATGAGAAGATATTTCTCTGAGGCATTTTGTCAACTAGTTTAGGTGTCTTCATATGCTTTTAGATTTTGCATATCCTGGCAATCATGGCCTTCTGTCAAACAATTCATGTGCCTTGTCTATGCTTAGACATTTTGCACAGATGTTTAAAAGGGTAGTCAAGGCAATTGCGGCTACAAGGTCTGAAAAAATTACTGTGTTGGATGTCCATCCCCTGTTCCAAAGCTCCCATTTTCGTAGAGGCTGAGAGGGTGCTGGCAAAGGTTGCAGTGTCTGGCTTTACACCTGCCCATCGTATTTGGTTGAAATCGTCTAAATCCTTTTCAAGGAACGGATCTTCTCGATACCCTGCAATCACAGTACTCCATGAGACCATATTATTTTGAGAAATTCAGTAAAACCGTTCACGCACCTTGTCTGTGCTTCCACATTTTGATTGAATCTCTACCACAGTGTTTCCAACTATGATATCTGACAATTACCGGGGCTATGCTGTGCAGCGTTGTAAAAATCCTCGAGCAGTATAAAACCATTCCATGACAACGACGACATAAATGGGAATCGTTAGGCGGGATTATGTTTGAATTCAAACATTAACGGTGCTGAACGGGAATAAACGGAACGGATTTGGGAGAGGGTATGGGCCCACACCAGTCACCTAAGCAGTCAAAGTTTAGTGTTAAGCCAGTCCTTCATAACCAGGCTTCCAAAAAACTTCTAATCAAATGATATGAGTAGATGTAAGAATGGCTTAAATCACACACACTAAGCTTATATTTCTAGATTTAAAAGTGTTAAATACTAAGAATTGACTGAAACTTTCTAGACTTAATATGTTGCTTAATGTATGTTGTCACACTAAGAATACACTTCTAAGCTTAAAAGTGTTAAAACACTCAGAATTGACTAACATCCTCTAGACTTAATATGTTACTTACTGTGTGTAATTTAAGACTGACTGTAGATGTAAGGCCTCATGGCAATGGCTACGCAGGGGACAAAATGGCCCGCACCATGCCATGCCATGCCATGCCCCCATGCGATGACATGACCGCCCTATCCAATCAAACCCCTCGTGCCATCTCCAGTCCTTTTCAAACTTTTTTTCATTTTTTTTTGACAAGTCCCTAGGGGTTGGGGAAATTTTTTTTTAATGTATGAATATATTTTAAATGTAAAAAAAAAATACTTTCCTATAATCAATTTACTTTTAAGTTTTTTTTAGATGTATGATTATATTTTTTAAATTGAAATAATTTATTTTAATATGTTTTTATAATTTTTTATTTTTTAGTTATATTTGTAAAATAATAATTAATAATTAATAATGTATTTAAAGTTTTTAAATAATAAGTTATTGTTTTTTTATGTTTGATTATATTTTTTAAAATTGAAATAATTTATTTAAATATTTTTTCATAATTTTTTATTTATTATATTTTTTGGATTTTTTAAGCAATATTTGTGAAATAATAAAAAAATAAATTAATAGTCAATTGTAATATTTAATTTTAAGTTAAAAACATTTCAAATTAGTAAGTTTATTAAGTTTTAATATTAATTTTTAATCTTTTTAACCTAAGTTATAATGTTTTTAAGTTTTATTAATTGTTTATTTATTTAAGTTTTTATAATTTAATTAATAAAATTTACTTAGTATATTTTCTTTGTATGTTTATTATTATTATTATTTAATCTAATAATATATAAATTTAATCAAATATTTTAACAATTTTTTTGATATGAGATATTAAACATTAATCTAAAATACACCTATCAAATGAAATTTTGAATAAATATATTTCAAATTGTCAATTAGAAACAATATTTACATAGTTTGAATTTAATTTTTTTACTTTTGTGTAATTTATATATATTTTATTTTGTAAATTTGAGCAATAAGTAAAGTTAATTCAAACTATAAAAACTTAAAAACATTCAAAGAAAATATACTAAGTAAATATTGAACTTTAGAAGATGTCATACTTATTATAAAAATTATAAAAAAAATTAAAATAAAAAATTAAAATAAAAAATTATAAAAAAATTAAAATAAATTATTTCAATTTAAAAATATAATCATACTTTAAAAAAAAAAATTCCCCCCACCCCCACGGACTTGTCAAAAAAAAATTAAATAATGTCCAAAAGGACTACAGATGGCACGGAGGGTTTGATTGGACGGGGCGGTCACGTCATCGCATGGGCTCATCGCATGGCATGGCATGACATGGGGCGGGCCATTTTGTCCCCTGCGTAGCCATTGCCATTTGAGTATTGCATGCAAAAGAGATGAAGATCTCCATTAAAGGCTTGATTTAATACAACATGGCATGGGAGAGAGAGGTCGCTGACTCTTCTGTAGTTCGATCTCATTTGAAGAAAACCTTTGTCCACTACATTAGACTATCTCGTGATCATTATTTACTGATACTACCTAGTATGTTAATTTCTCTTTTAATTGTCTTCTTCAGCATGAGTGTCCTATCCAAATTAGAATCGTACTAGTGAATCCTATCATGTAACGGCATACCAGTTACGATGTCATTCTTGAAAAATTGGATGAAGATATCAAATCTAATATGCACCAATTTCCATCTAAATTCATTGTGCTAGTTATTTGCATTTAATTGTGCGACTTGTGTGCACCTCCAAAGACTTCTATAAGATGAGCATTGATGGCAAAAGTAAGTTGCGTGCATGACTAAGATGTAGGCTTTCATTAAAGATCTGACTCCAACAGTAGCATGTGAGAGAGACGTCGCTATCTTGCCTATTGTACATTCACTACTGGATATGTGGATTGGGTTACTTCATTATTTGACTCGACTATAACTTGGAGAAGTCGCTCAATTAATTATGCTGATGAAGTTAAATATGTTATGACCAAATAATTAAAATATCACATATAAACCCATAAATTTATTAAGTATAAACATTAGGTAGTTATTATCCTCTATTTTAATCTATAGAGTTATGCTAATTGATTGGTAATTGAAAAAAAAAATATTTTACCTACTCCTTTCACCAAGGCAAATAGAATTGTGTCATTCATTGTACCACTAGGTTTGTATTCTCGTATAACTTTAAATATCTAACTGCATTGCTGTTGCAGCAATAATTGATTATTGAATCTCTTACATAAGTATACTTTTGATTAACATTCCAATGGGATGAACATTTCTTAGGCCACACCTATATATTATTATTAAATATAAATATAATACCTAAATTTATTGACTTAGTAATTTTTTTTTCAAATTCATTATTAGTGAGATGGTTTTAATGCTTATTACATCATTAGTATTTGAACTTATATATTTTATGGTGATGCATAGTAAATAGTTAACCTTCATGTGGAAAAGTGATACAATTATTTAAATAATAAGCATAGTTAAAATAAATGGCAATATCATATAACACCTTTCATATTCATAAATAATTACTACTCAGATAAGGTAACTAAGCTTTTAGACTATAATCATTAGTTTGTTTTCCTACACTTGCTTAGTCACAACTTTGTAATCTACATCAATGGGTGGGCATCACACATTCTATATTTTCATTATTATTATTATCCTTCATGTTTATGATATTAACATGGATAACAAGTTCAATTCTTTTAATAGTAATCATCGTAAAGGCATTAGAATTCCCAAGATTAAGAAATTTAGTAATTAAATACTTATTTGCATTAACATCTATAATGTGGATCAAGAAAAAGGTATTATTTGACCAGTATAAAATATAGAAGTCTCTTCATTATAATTACCCATAACCATTTTAATAAGAATTTTAAAGAAATATAAAAGGTCAATTCCAACTCATATTTTGATAAATTAACAATAATAGTTGATTTCTACTCTTAGTCTTATTTCAAACTACTATTGGAAACTAAATAAGAAAATTACTCACCTTCTCTCCATGAGGTTTGTTTGCAACCACTCACTTCTTTCAAATCTAACATAAGATCACACTTATTCAAAAATCATTAGTACAACATAACATCTTTCCAGAAGAAGCATGAACTTTTAGTCATCATATAAACAAGCATCCCTATCCACTATAGGTGAAATATATCCATACTTTATCCTTATAAGCCTTCGTTCATACTAGGTTGATAATGAATATCAACTAAACCATGCTGTATTTTCAATTGTGCATTAAGTATAAAGATTCTCAAGATTCTCAACATAATACTATTTCACATGAGCAACATGATCATAATTAAGATCTAGCCATAAAACAAATGTTCATTCCATCATACTTGAGAAAAGAACCTTGAATTAGCATTGTGATATAAAACATCCATGTCTAGTTATAGATGGGCATCACATCCTTGCCCCCTAGGACTAAACTTCCTCCTATCATTTAGGAGGTAAAAGTTCTACTACATGTACAAATCTACAAGTTAATAGAGCCAAACTTTTTCTTCAATAAATAATATATGGAACACAACATTGTCAATTAGAAGAAATTCACTAAATAAGTATTAAGAAGGTATTTCTCATAATGTGGGTTTTCACCACTCTACTTAGGTACTCATACACACTACATATACGAAGGATCCATCAATGCTCTATCATAACTTACAATATTTACATTATTGACAAAATGGACAAATCACAGGCAAGATAGTTTTAATCATACTCGTGATGTTATTGCTTACAACTCACTTATTAATCTTATGTCATTAACTCTTAAGAATGCCACAATATATATAAGCTCTATCATTAATAAGAAGACAAATGTTACCTCATATCATCCACTCATCATATCCATCATGGTCTCATAGGCATTTAATTTCCTCTGTAATTATTACTCTTTAACACTTGGTTTATCATTTGAATAACCATATCAACATAGAATACATATACACAACCACAATACTTCTCACTTAAATCACATCATGAGACTCACACAAAAGGATGAGGATGACTAGTGCCCAATATTCTCCTCTGATAATCCATATCACATAAATAATTACCGTCAAGTCCTCCCTGAGGAACCTTTTCATAAGAAACATCTAATAGAATTAGGGGAAATGGATAGTAGCCATATCATACCGGTCTCATTTACCCCTTCACAATAGTTCCCCAAGCCATCTAGCCCCCCAATACAATTTTTCAGGAACCCCTCATGATTATGAAAGTTTAAAAATTTCCCATTACTATGAACATGCTAGCAGCAACCAACATTTGATAAATCCTCAAAACAATAAATTTTAAACTTGGATATCATCAATTAGTAAAAATGCACAAATAAAAATAAAATTTAATTGTGGCCACCCATCAATAATTCAAAAATGTGAAAAAAGGGTCAAAATAAACAATCCTTGAGGCTAAAAAGACAATTTGAGGATGAATTTAGTCAATTACTCTAAGAATCTCAAAATTGTTGGCTTCATTAATTAATAAATGGAATCATCTAAAAAGAAAAAGAAACATTATGTTATTGAATTAACATCTATTCTTGGTTGGAGAGGTTACATGATGATTGATACTATGATATATTTAGTTTTACAAATACATTTGGTTATCCTTTAAAAAAAAAATTATTGCAAAATATATATATATATGGAGTGGAATAAATAGTTTGTGTAATGTCCATTAATCAAGTAAGTTTTGGGGTATTATATTAGGTATCAAAGTGTAGGTTACAATGTTGGAGCCTTATTGGCTTAGTCACTTTTCTTAACATACTCATTTCATGATGAAACTCTAGCTGTTTTGATTACCTACATAGAATTCATGTGAATCATCAACCAAGTAACTAGAAAACAAATTGATATGAACATGATTTTACAAAAGTGAATCTTGTTGATCTATAAAAGTGTGTGTATATATGTTGCTTGGTTTGGTGTAGAATACTTCATCAAGTTATGTGTAGTGACATGTGAAAAGACTAGTAAAGGTGTTGTAACTCAAGTGGGTGATATTGTTCATCCAACTTGGGTAAGGGAGAGGTGGATGCCATGGGTGATCTACCTATATGTTCCCTTCATGAAAATTATGTATATGTAAACAAAATTTATATCTTAATGAATCATGATGAGATTGTGAAGTACTTGTGTTGGAAATATAAGTTAATAGCATGTCTTGTATGATGTCATGTTGGTAGAAGCTTCGTAGCAGACTTTTTGCTATATGAGATGTACACCATGTAATGAGGGGTCGAGTGATAGAGGACCATTGTTGAGGTATTGCAATAAAATGCAATGTTAGTAGTAGCTCCATAGAGACTTTACTTTTTCTATATGAGATGCACACCAAGCTGAGAGATGGAGGATCTCCATTGAGTGCAATACTTTGAAGGATGTGAGTCCCTATAGACTCCGCACATGTAGAGACACACTTGTTGGCTCATAGTGAAAACCTATCTTTTGATGTGTATACCCCATGGATTGAGGATGGAAGTGCACCAACATTTTGATGCAGATATAGTAATGACAATTTATCTATCACGATTGTCTCGGGTTGTGTGGGACATGCTTACCATGGTATTATGATTTATCCATGAGCTCTATGTGGTTTGAGACCTTGATTTCCCTCCTCCCCCCTTAGGTGTCTTGATTAATTCATAGAGTGATTATGTTGTGGAAGAAAAATAAAAAATATAAATTAGTTCAATACTTGTATTCCTATGCCATAATCCGCTGGTTTTCTTATTTTAAATATTTGTTATGATATAGAAAAAAATGCTAATTGAATATTTATACATATATTGCAATAATTTTCTTTGTAGATTAATATTATGCTCTTTCAAGGTATATTTTGGTTGTTTTTCTTAAAAAATCCTTGCGATATATGTCTAAATAAATCTTCTCCATTGGCATGTTTAATACTCATAAAAAACCAACATTAATATGCAAATAGAAATGGTAGAAATTGTAGCATAGAGCTGAAGTCATTGACAATAGGTATTGCACCGGCATTAGTTGTCTTCATGCCAAAGTATGGAATTCACTATATTCTTGTCAACACATTTAGCGATAGCAAAGACGATGAAAAACATATTACCTTCTTAGACTTAAAATCAATGTTAAGGTTATATAAGGGGTTAATTAGTTTTAGGATTAGGGTTACTATTAGGGTTAGAGTTGATGTTAGCCTTAAATTAAGGTTATGATATTATTAAAGTAATGGTTCAATTCAGATTAGTGTTATAGTTCAATAAGAATTAGGATGTAATCAAGGTTCAAATTTGAAGAAAGGTAATGTGCAATTCATTAACCTTTTTACTCACCTACATAATGGAATACAAAGATTGTAAAAGAGAAAAACTAGGGGATGATATAGAAATAAAGAAAAACAATCTAATCTATGCATCAAACAAAATAAAAGTAAAAATGATAAAGAGGAAGAAGAAAATGATGTCAAATTTCACAACACCTACGAGAATATTATTGTAGTAATGTTGTTGTGCTCACATAGAGGAACCAATGCCAAAACAAACAAAGAGAATAAAATATAATATGGGTAATGTGGAAGAATTCTTGATACATAAATACATAATTATTAACATGCAACCTATGTACATCATGAAGGTTTGAATGTATCATCATAGTATAACTCTAAAATTATTCTTCAATAAAATAACTAATCCACTCTTACTACTCACAACTACTCACAACTTGATGCATATAAAATAACTCATCCTCTCTTTTTCCTATGCTCGCCTTTACACATATGCTTCCGTTTCTTACCAAAATCCAATCAAAATGAAATCCCACCCTAATAATTTTTATGAGCACCAAATTCTCGCAATAAATTTGATATGCGCTTAAACCCTTAGTTTACTATTGATTGGCCTGCAATAATGCCGACTGTGGTGAGGGAAGTAGAAAATGGATTCCAATAAAATCAAACTTAGAGTTCTTTCCTTTTTTTATTATGAGTTATTTGTTTTCATGTCATGGTCATGGGTTGTTAGGATTATAAAATATTTGTTGGTCTAAACTCTATATTGATATATAGATGAGTTAAATAATTTTATGTCATTCATCTATAATTAAAGAAATTTTAAGGTTTTATGCATATCTTTAATTGTTTATTTAGAATAGTTTTTATATGTAAATAAAATGATCAAATTAGTGTTTATAATCCATGGGTATATATATATATATATATGATAAAATTGAGATTTGGAAAAGAGTCAAATCTCTTGATAAACAATAAGGAATCCTACATTCATCAAAAGCTCAAAAAATAGATCATTATTAAATATATAAAGAAAATATAAATTGTAACAAGATTAAATAATTATTTTTTCTCTAAGAATCCAGTTTGTATATTAACTTTAGGTTTGAAATGAATTGAAATAAAAGTCATTATTAAGAATAATAGTTTGAACATAATGTTACCAATATTTTTTCTAACTCAAATATATAATGGAGTTTTTCTCCAATTATGATATAAATTTTATGTATAGGTTCTTAAGTTTTAGATGTGATTATATTCTAATAAATTTAGAATAATTGAAAAATAAAATCATATTTAACATTAAAAATTTAATTATACAATATGATTTAATATTTTATTATGTTTAATTTATATAAAAAAGTATAAGTAATTATATGCCAATATATTCTTATATTTTATAAGCCCCGAGACCCTGATGGACTCCCTGTTGAATTCTACAAAACCAATATTGAGTGGGTCACTAAAGACCTTTATGACATATAAATTGAAGCACTTGATACTGGCACCCTTGGGGAGTCCATCAATAGGGGCATTGTTAAACTTATCCCAAAAGATGGGGACAAAGCCCTCATAAAAAATTGGAGGCCAATTACCCTCCTTAACGTCTCATACAAAATCCTAGCCAAAGCCCTAGCTTCTCGTCTTGAGAAAATTCTTCCCAAATTCATCTGTTGTACCCAAACTGGATTCATTAAAGGTAGGTATATCTTGGAGAACCTTGTCACTAGAGTGGAATCTATGGAATGGGCCAAGACTTCTAATCAAGATTCTGCCATGTTCCTTGTTGACTTTGAGAAAGCCTATGACAGGGTGGAATGGGACTTCATCCTTGTGATGCTCAAAGCCTTTTATTTTCCTAGTGAGTTTTGTAAATATGTTCAAATCCTTCTCAAAGATGCCTCCACCCCGATTGAAGTTAATGGGACTTTCTCTCAGCCTATTCCTCTTTCTAGATCCATTAGGCAGGGTTGCCCTCTTGCCCCTGCTCTATTTTTTATTGCCTCGGATGCCTTATTCTACCTCCTAAGATATGACACCCTATCTCCTAGAGTTCATGGCATTATGATGCCAGATGACTCTGAATTACTCAACATTCAGTTTACT